>NW_017297060.1:957747-1026440 GCF_001594075.2 Trachymyrmex cornetzi
CCGCGTACCGCCTAAATATGTAATAATATCTACGGGAGATACCGGCATTCCCCGACCTCGAGAAGAATTCGATCAAAATGTGTCGCGATACTCTCCCGGTATGCCAGGTGAGGTACGCGCTCACTTCCCTTCTCCTTTCGCCCTTCTCCCCCTCGGTACCTTCCCGCCACCCCTTTCGACCCCTTTCACACTGCCTTGCTTCGTTGTATCTCTTCCGTGTCTTCTTCCGTCGTTGCTTTGTCCTCGTTTGCACACGATCGGATACAATAAGAGTAAACGCAAACGTTCTTGCACATCCGCGAAGATACGTCATTCAGGACTATGTTCTATCAATCTATCCTCATATGTGAAATCGAAGGAGTGAAATATCAGAGACTTTTACCGTGAATCTTTCGTTACTTACAAATTTCCGTTATCAAATGGAGTCTTTTTTTTATTATCAAACGAGAGATATTTTTTTATTCTAACAAAATTCTTTTCGATATGATAATTTACTATATAATTATAAGAAACTTTTTAATTTTTATTATTATTATTTTCCATAAATTGCAATATCAAATTTTAATAATTTTAAAATTAAGAATTATCGTTAAAATTACACTAAAGAATTTGTAGGCTGAAAATATATAATAGATTTAATATTGTAATTCTTACTTGTTCTTTACTTTGTTCTCGCCAATTAGTTTATATAAATTTAATTTTACATATTTGCACGTCATAACAGTAAATAAAATCACAAATTAAATTTACAAAGAAAAAGTAAAAGAGGAAAAGAGAGTAAGTAAGAATCGTATGATAAAAGTTCGTAGGAAGTAAGGAAACGAATAATTTAGAGTCGCTTACCGTGAGGCGATTCCGTCTAAAAGAGAAAATCCTCATATTGCGCGAGCAGCGTCTCTGCTTTTAGGTGCAGCAGGAATTTCCGAATGCGCCATTCGCGTGATATTTTAATACTTTATACCTCACCGTCCTTGCGAGTAAATCTCTGCCATGATAAGACCCGTCAGGAATTTCACCCCCGCGGAACATCCGCCGTTTATAAGAAATGTTTTCGAAGTTTATGAGGGCGACGCAAAGTCTTGGTATGGGGCGGACCTAAAGCCTTCTTCCTTTTCTCTCTTCTTTTTTTATTCTTCTTTTTAAATAAAAGCAACGCCGATAGAGGAAAAGCGCCGTGTCGCAAAACTGACAATAAAATGACGTCGTCTTTGGAATATCGTTGAAAAATGCGATGAGAAATTTCCGTCAAAAATTTGCACTAACAATACAACATGCGTCATAACTTGCGCATCGTTGTTTCGTATTTAATTTTCGACGTAATTCTAAACGAAATTTTGCAAAGTAATAAACGTGATTGAGAAGAATAATAATAATAATCATAATGATTTATACATCATGTGTAATTCCTATTTCATTAAGCAGAACGTTTTATAACTTTCACAAATAATATATACATATACCTACTACAATTTATATTTTATATTCTTCATTCATAATAACTTTTTCTAGAACAAATAATTTCTTTTTTTTTGTAACGATCAAAATTTATTGTCTTAGGAATTATAGAAACTTTCTATATACATATACATAAGATCATAGATATTCAAAATGCATAGTTTATGAATAATAGTCGCAACAGATACGCTTTCCGTGACATTGCGAAACAAGAGCGTTGTGCACGCTTACGGTCTTGATTGTAATTCTACGGTTACAATTCTGAGTTGCTCCGGCTAACGCAATGTCCAATCTGAGCATTGTGACGTCATGAATTTAGACGCGGGCTAGAATTAACTGTCTTCCGTATCAGACGATGTAACTCTGAACAATACACGCACGATAAATGCATCTAGCGCAAGATCATACACTATGATTCATTCAAATTGTCTTCGTGTGATAAAAACGCGATACATCAGCTAATATAATAAACTAACCAACTCCTTAACAAGGAAAAAAGGGACATTAAAAAAAAATTCAATATTAATTGTGGTAATTAAATTTTAATAGATAAATATTTTTTTAATAATTGTTAGATAAACACATACAAAAATATTTTATCATTATATTTGTAAATAACTAATAATACTTAATGTATAACATCACATAAAATCACAACAAAAATGACAACAAGTTATGAGATCATTTTATTTTTTAAACTTGTACTTTTTATTAAATATATTTACGAATAACATTTGGGTTTTTAAATGGAAAAAATTACAAAATTTTCTTTCTTGTGAGAAAATTATATTTCATACTTACTATTTTCACATCTAAAAAAGGGATAATTTATAATTATGTCCTTAATTTGGAACAAAATTTGGGACGCGTTATAAAGTGAGAAGACGAAGAGTTAAAATTTGGAACTGTCCTTCCTAATTTTGAATGATTGGTCATTTTATTATACAACGGCTTTCTTTTAATATACCAATCGCTTATTATGTAAATAAAATAAACTTTACTAACATTTATTCAAATATTTTCTAAACACGATAGAAGAAACTTGAAATTTTGCAATTAATATCAGCAAATTACAAATTCTAAACTCGAAGATTTATTTTTAAGTCTCTATCTTCTTTTATCTCTTTTCCTTTCGAACACAGACCGAAATTATTCAGTAATGCAATTATACATCGGATGTAAAAACAGAGAGAAATTTATTTTCGTTTTATTTTAAATTACCCTTTAAGGACTAGAAGGATATATAGAAATAGGTGAGAACAGGAAGTCGACGAATGTAAAGCGGAGGAGAAATTATGAATTCGTAACTTTACAAAATGAATTCCTATCGCTTCCTTTTTAATTCACCTTGCACATGAACGTATCTATATCTGGCTCGCGCAAAACGGCGCTCATGATGTCGACTCGACGACGCTGCAGATTTCTTGCAGGAGTCAGGTGCGGAGCGTCGGACGCGATGTGTGGTGCGTGTCGATGAACCTACACCCATCCTCCAGGTAAAGTCAGCAGACGCGGCCGAATGCAAAGTGCATCGTTGCATAACGCGGAATCGCGCGTGCGATGTTTCTTTTTCGCAACATGTGGAGAGATAAAAGGCAAAGGAATATATACATACATACATATATATATATAAAATTATTCTAGAATAATAATTATATATTGATCCCACAACACGGACAATGAGAACAATTAAAAGTACCCGCTTCCCTTTTTGTTCACTACCAGTGTTGTTTCTATACGTTTTTCAATTAGTTATCTTCGGCAGAGCAGCGGCCCGCGAGGCAGTTTTATGACTTTACGGCTATCGACGGTTAAATAGAATTCGCGGCATACCAGTCATGCCATGTGTTATGCTCAGGTCGAAATAGCTCGAATAAGCGGTAGGGCATAAAGAGCGGGATAATTGTCAATTTCATCGCGAACGAGACTCCGCATGCCGCGCATTAAAATAAGATAAGCTCGCCGCGCATTAAAATAAGATAAGCTCACCGGGCGCTTCATTCTCTCCCTCAAACGTTTTTCTTTTTCCCAACCATTAAAACCCTCCCCGTTAGGAAACGCGCTGTCGACGGTGACTTTGGGGATTACGCCTTTGATGGAATTTTTATTATTATCTCGTTGTGTGCCGCGTGAGTTTGCAGCGAGAGAAGTGCGATATGATACGCGCCCACGAATATCAGGTAAAACTAGCTTTTTATCGCTGGATATTACGCGATCGCAACAGACTCGCGTTTCCGATACCAAGAGTGGTCCAAACGAGCGTAATCTCATGCCGGAATCGAGAAAGCCAGGCGTCAAGAAAGACTCCAGTTGCGGGATTCTCTAAACATTTTTTCAACAATTGTTGCTATCGTTAACTAGCGACAGCCAATGACAATCGCGTTGTCTTCTAGAATTATCTTGTCATTGGCTGGCGCTTGTTAACGATAGCGACAATCATCGATAAGACGTTTAGAGAATTCCGCAACAGGTATCAAATTATCTTTGTTTAACATTCGATTGATAATAAGGAATCATATTTGAAGACGCTCGACGTATTGCTCCATGATAGGTGATATCACCTATCATGGAACAAATCGGAATGGATTCCGATTGGAATTGTTCCGTTTTCCCTAGAAAACACGATAGAAATCTAGAGAATAATTGAATAATTCCAATCGGAATCCATTCTGACTTGTTCCATAATTGGTGCCCAGGGCATCATATCATGGAATAAAGTCGGAATGGATTCCGATCGGAATTATTCCGTTTTCCCCAGAAAACACAATAGAAATCTAAGGAATAATTGAATAATTCCGATCGGAATCCATTCCGATTTTGTCTCATGATAGGTGCCCAAGATACCTATCATAGAACAAATAATAATGAATTCCGATCGAAATTATTCAATTATTCCCTAGATTTTTATTGCTTTTTCTAGGAAAAATAGAATAACTGAGGAATCCATTCAAAACAATTCCATAATACGTACCCAGAAGTGAAAAGATTTACGAATTCACGTTTACATAAAGTTTCGTCCAGATCAAGAAACATTGTCATCGACTTTGTATTATGACAAAAATATCGAAAACAAATATGGGCGATAAAATGTCAATAACTATTACTTTTATTATTAGATTTGTATTCGACATATGTATATATTCGACAATGTATCTGACAATAATATCAACTACTTTTTGTTATCGCATTTTTTAAATATTGGTAATATTAACCCTTACCGTACCATGTACAATTTGGTGCCTCACCCATACCATCAAGGGTCACTAGAATCTCTTCATTTTTTTCACCTCTTCAAAATAATTTAAAAAATCTCTGAAATTCATCAATATACTTTCAACTTTCTAGAATAAATATTGACTGTTTATTTTGGAAAATAATAAAATGTAGTATAATTTATAATTACCGAAAGACTCCAAGAAACTTGCACGAACAGGAATCGCTCGGTCACTAGTTACCCATATTGGTACGGTAAGGGTTAAGATGGTGAATGATAGTGATTTTTTAATTCTTTCTGCTGCTTGTACAACTGTAGACACATCAAAGAACATTCTTTTTGAAAAAAGAGATTTTAGATTTGACCTAATTTGAAAACATGATAGAAATACAATGATATAGTGTTTTATTAAACTAAAATGTGATGATAAAATTTTATTATGTGGAGAATTGAGTGACATTAATAGTTTGAAACATTTATTAGAATATCCAGTTCATCTTGGGAACGAGACATTACAGGACAGTTTTGAAATAAGAACGGACTATGAATATAAGTTATAATGTAACGATATCACACTCGATGTCATCAAAGTGTCCGTGTTTTCATTTATATATCAACGATACTAGTCGCCGACATTCTTTTGATCTCTACCGCCTCGAAAACGGAAACATAAATTTATAATATTGTCATCGACGTGATATCACTCATATTTTTAAGTTGCTATCAACATTTTTGTCGACAACGACGACAAGACATTCGACAAATGTATCCCACAATTGTTTAAATTTAAAATTGAATTTTGTCGAATACATTGTCGGTGACGTATGTTTCTGACAATATTTCGACCTGGATGAGACTTAATGATCGATTGCATGGCATTGTTATCAGACTCTTCGACCAGTATTCATACTTATATTTAGGATGTCATGAATCAATTACAAAGTCGTATTAGTATCTTAAGACATTATTTAAAACGATCTTGAAATAAGAATCGACTATGAATACCGGCTTTAGATCTTTCATCACTATATATTCAACAAGAAGATCGACATAAGCCCAAGTCTTGCCTCGCATCAAGATGATCAAACTTGATTTTATCGCACATTTTCGCGGATTTCTTCAAAAAAAAAAAAAAAAAAAAAATAACGATATAACAAAAGCTCTGTAATATCTCACGATAACTGCATTACAGTCGCACGAGGTCTGTCTTTTAGCTGAACTTTTGCATCAGTTTATCTTTCTTCCTTTTCTCTTCAGAAGGAAAGAAGAAGAAGAAGAAGAAATATGAACTGGTTCAGTCAAAAAGAACAGGCCTATGAACAGTCGCAGCTATAAAAAAAAGAACGAGCGACACGTTTCCTCGATGGACCGCGGAAGTTCGCGCGCAGCAGAAATCGAACGTTAACACAATTAAGTGATTAAAGAGACATGTGCGCTGGACGAAATCGAAGTTTGCCGTTTCCATTCGACATACGCGACACATGTAACGTGAATGAAAACCTCTCGTTTTAGTCTGACGGCGCGGACGACGCGGTACAGCGTGTCGCGTCGCGCCCAGCCTGCACATTGCGCTGCTGCTCGCGACCTGTTTGTAAACTTTTGTACAGCACAATGCATCCGACTGACAAAAGGAGCTCATTGCGCGGCAAACGTTTAAAGGCATTAATTACAGCCGGGCTTTGTGTCAGTCGCAAAAGTTAACAGCTCCGGGCATTATTTTCGTACGCGTACCGCGTTTCGGTTTGCGAGAGCGCACTGTTTGACGTCGTCGTTATTAATCTGCGGCGCGTTTTCCTTTTTGAGATACCGCTTTATTGTCGCGCAACGCTTTTGCGAAATGGTCTCTGTGTTAGTTTTCTATTATATATCGTATGGATATTGGCAAGAGGGCCCACGCAAACAGAAAAGCTTTTCAAGAATTAAAAATAAAAAGACTTGTACATAAAAAATAAATACATAAATATAAAATGTACGCCGAAATTGAAATTGAATTATAAATAATGGAAGAATTAAAAATACTCTCTTCAATATTGAAAGTTAAATGGACAGAGCGAAGTATTATACGTAATTGCTTCTGCTTAAGCACTAAACAGATAAACGTCCCAGATAATGTACTTATATCTGGACACTCTTAGATACATAAAATTTATTCTTATTGATTTCAAATGTCTTTTTTTATTACAATATTATAATTTTATTTAAAGGTTACAATTAAATTATGTTTATATATATTTTTTAATATTATATTTAAAAAAGTATTTGAGGTTAATAAGAATATAAACAAATCTATAAAGTTTTGTGTAAATGTTCAGATACATGTCCGGTTATTGAATCGTTTACCTATTTTCGCCCTATTTTTTCAAATTTTTTACGAAACATATACCGAATCGGTATAAAACTTGAGATATACAATTATTAATATGTAAGATTATAAAGAGTTTGTATTTAGTCCGTTCTTATTTCAAACTGTCTTAAGCAATGTCTTAAGAAGCTAATGCGGTTTTGTGATTAGTTCATGATATCTCAAAACTGTACTTAAGATGATCTTGAATATAAGAACTATGAATACCTTATTGTAAAACGTAAAAGTACTTAAAAAATTACAGAATCAATAGGAATAATAAAACTTTCGGTTTTTTAAAGATTATTTTAAAGTACGACAGCCTTGAAATACTTGAAAGTTTTTAGATTACTTTAGATTAACTTTTTACACACTTTAAATTTCTTAAGTAAACTCTTAATTACCTTCCAAAATCTTAATTTTATTTAAAGTAAATGTAAATTTTCTCCAAGATGTAGATATCAGAATAAATTTTTATTATATAAACTTATTTTTCCTTAAAAAAATCGCTCTAATTGGCTACAGATAATTCTCTTCATTATATCGTAATTACATTACGTGACTTTTTCTATACTTTAGATGACTATTATTAGGTCAAAATGAAATTATAATATTGTTAAAATTAAAAATTATATTATATACGTATACATATTATATATATGAAAGCCGTTTAAGATTTTATATTGTTGTTTATACATGAAATAATGATTGTATTATTAATTAGAATACGCATAAGTTCTATTTTAATAATTTTTTTCTGTATAATTGACTGTTACGAAGATGTAGCGACTTTTAATTACTTAGATTTGGAAAAATTTTTTTCAGTGTAATAAAATAATAATGACGATGTTAAAATATCTTTTATATTTTTAAGATCCAACATTAGTTAAATTCAATCCAAATTAGCATTAAAGCGTTAACATAACGTGCGTGATATTTCGTGTGCGAACATGTGGAGGTAAAAAAAACTTTCATTAAAAATGATTTCTAGGAATGCTTCCGACAGCTTTAGGTTTTAGAAAGAAAAATAAACACTTATTCTAACACTATATATTTTGAATATATATAATTCACGAAAGAATTATCTCTCGAAAGATAAGTAGGATATAAGTTAACAATGAAATTCTATATTTCTTAGAAGGTGGAGCTGTCTCATGACTTTGTAAAATGCTACGTATCAAAATCAATTGCAATTATTAAAGAAAAACGGTACACTCTAACGTAATATTTTTGTAATCAAATTCAATTTCTGTTTCTCGAAATACATGTATCGCCACTTAAAAAAAATAAATGGGACATAACATTTATTCTTTTCCCTTTGTGACAACAGTTTTTTTAAACGCGCATACAACGAACACAACTATTACGATGTTCAATACGAATATGTATACAACGACAAATTAAAGATTTATACGCAACACACAAGTTACAAATAGCGTATAATATAATGATCGCCGGATTATTATCCGGATATCATGTAACATAATAGGAGCTATATTCGCAAAATGGAGAAAACCATTCTTTATTTTCTCAATTTATTCGAACGTGATACGGTCTACTCGATTACGTATCATCACTCGAGAGAATTAACGCATGAAAGATGCGTTAATTGGACAGTTACGAGTTTCCTGGTCGAGCTCAGTGATACTACATTCTCATTTATTAGCGCATTTATTTGCAAAGCCTAAAATGCGACCCCTGAAATTCAACAAGTGCCCCTCGAATCTGAAGCGAGAGAGCGAACGAACGTGAGAGCGCAGCCAACTAACATCCAACCTCTATTACGTGCGTGACGCGACTGATCCTAGGGGGACTGGGGGACCCGAGGGAGAGGGAGGCGCGGCGCGGGAGATAAAGGATCGGTGGTGGGAGAGGGAGGGAGGGAGAATCGGGTAGGACGGTCGGCGAGTGGTGGGGATCGGAGCGAGCGGAAACTTCGGGTGAATTCGTTCGGCGTCGGGCGCGTCCGGGGTTTCTGGTTTCTCCCGCGGCCGCCTAAGCGGTGCCAGCGTGTGCGCAGAACGGCTGCGCAGCAGGCGTGTGCGTTGTCCAGATTCTTTGTGCCATTCCTGGCATACCAAAAACACGAGAGTGACCGTCCTCGTATTTACCCGTGGTGCAGTACCGCGCGCCGATATAACGCCGTGCGAATTTACCTCCGCGAAAATAAGGGCCGCTCTCGCGCTCGCGCGCGTCCCGCCACGTCACACAGCTCAGCCAAGTGGTAAGTAACACGATATAACGAAAGTTACATTGCTTCCAAACGCCGTACGCGAGCGAGCGCGTCCACGCCCGTGTGCTGTGGATGTCCTGACGGTGGCGTCGTCTCGCAACAGGCCCGCGCAAGGAACGAGTCCGACTGCAGCGACGATGGCGATATTACCCGCAGAGAGAGAGAGAGAGAGAGAGAGAGAGAGAGAGAGAGAGAGAGAGAGAGAGAGAGAGAAACTGACAAACGGACGGACCGACGGACGAAAAAGAGTGAGACAGAGGGAGCGAGAGAGACGTCATATGTGTGCGTGAAAGAGAGAGAGAGAGAGAGAGAGAAAAAAACTGACGTAGCGCGCGGATTTCTATTCTACAAGAGTGCTTCACTGAACAAAGCTGAGCGAATGAATACTCGACGCCGTTATTATCCGCTCCGCGACTGATACTCGCGCGTTTAGCTTGTCACGCTTGTGCGGTACTTCCGCTCGGCCGTGGCGATCGTCCGCCGTAAGATTGCTCCGAGGTAAGACGGAAACACGGGCGGTGCATGTAAGGAGAGAGAGGAAGGAAAAGAAAAAAAAAAGAATGCGAAAGAAAAAGCATCCCGCCGTCACGCGTTTGAGAAAGAGAGATGTTCGTTCGACCGGCGCGGCGTATCTACTCGGTAGAGGGCTGTTTACATCGTGCATCCGGCCTTCTCGTGCGTATACTCGGAATCATACATGGGCTCTCGCGTGTTTACAAGCGTGCCGTATCATCCGTGTCAGCTGTGCGCGTCGATATCGCGTACGAGTCGATTCGCAGCGCAGAGCGCGACGCTACGCGAGGCGAGGCGAGGCGAGGCGACGCGACGCGGCTCACCTCACCGTCGAGGTTAGGGTAACTCTCCTCTCGCGGTCATCACTCGAACGGGTGGTGTGTGCCGCCTGTGCCGGTGGTATGGGCTGCGTGCGCGGTGCGCGTTTCCTCGCTGCCGGCGCGAGCGGGGGCGCCGTAACAGAAACGCGTGCTGCTCTCTCCGCCTAGTCGCCTGTCCGCCAGCCCGCTCGCTCGCTCCTGTCGTTCTGTCCTGTCGCCGCTCGCCCGCTTCTGGTGAATTCGTATGGTGAATTATTGATCCGCGGCGGCGTGTGCGTGCGGAAAAACCGCCGTTGGTTGGAAGAGTGGAAGGGTAGGAGGTAGGGGGTACAGAGAGAGAGAGAGAGAGAGACTGCGACGAGGTGAGGAGAGGGTAGGGGAGACGGAGCTGAAGCCGCGCGGAGTGGCGCACGGCGGTGGCGCGAGAAAGCGCTTAAAGCGAGCACACGTACGGGGTGAGACGTGCGCTGGTTGGTGTGTTGGTTGTATATTGTTTTGAAAAGTGTCGCGGCGCGCGCGGACGCACGCGACGCATCACATCACATCGCGTCGCGTCACATCGGATCCCATCGTATCGCATCGCACCGCATCGCGTCGCGTCGCGTCGGATCGCTGTGCCTCTCAGTCGCGAGACTCGCGAGGCGCCAAGTTGAATCGGAGTACATCTCGGCGAGATCGTGTCTCTCAGTCACCAGACGAAGGTATAGAGCGAGCGAAGTGTAACATCCTTGTGTCGTCTGTAACACGTAATAACGTTATAAGTTGTAACGGTGCATACGCCTCGAGCGTCGAGTTTGTTCGTCTTTCCGTTGCGCGAATTACTCCATCCATCGTTGCGTGCGTGCGTAAACGCGAGACGGGAACGAACGCGGGAAAAGCGTGCGTGGGTAATGCATGCGACAGGCGTCGCGGCGCGACGCGCGACGAGGAAGTTATTCGAGGGAGACCGGTGAGTATCGAGTGTCGCGGAGTGACGAGAAACCGAAGGAAGGTAATCCTTTCCCGTGATCTTCGTGCCCCGACGACGCGACGGGACTGTTGTCGTGAAATTGCGAGGACGCGTGAAACGACGTGTAATCCAATCCAACCCGGGGGATCAGGAGTGTCAGTAGTGTATTGTCGTCGTCGGACTACGCCGACGACGACGGAGAAAAAAGGTGGAGGAGAAGATCAGTGCCGTCGCGCGGAGGAAACTTGAGGGGAAACCCGACGTTTTGTGTCGTTTTGTCCTACGCGATCGCTGTTGAACGCGCTCCGATAATCCCGGAGGAAGGCAACGTCCTATCTTCGCCACCGCGGGGCTTGGATGGATACTGTGCATTATTTCTGGAGTGAGTTCCTCTCTTTATTCACTGTGTACGTGTGAATGCGTGCGTGCGTGCGTGCGTGCGTGCCTATGAGTGCCTATGAGTGAATGCGAATGTCCGTCCCCTCCGTCGCGTCGCTCGGCCGTCGACACGTACGAGCGCGTATGAACGCGAGAGTGTTCCCCGTAAAGACGCGGCGTACGCAGCAGCCCGCGGTTTTTCTGCGGATGGACCTCTCTTTCTCTCTCAGCCGAAGAGCAGCGGGACTTCTTTTCCCCGAGTCCTGTTACTCACCGCGATCGCACTCGGAGCTCGCCAACAGCTGCGTACCACCGTCGCATCCATTGTTTACGTGTCTTTACTAAGAGACAGGCGCGCACCTGACCGAACGGCTAAAACACGAGCGTCAGCGCGCGGCGGACTCGTTACTTTTAGCCTGTCGATGCCTCTTTTCGACAAGTTTCAACCTCGCGCCGGGCCTTTAAACTCGCTGGACGAAGGTGCTCGAAATTTGTTGCGTCAAAGAACGAAGATGAAATTCATCGAGTAAACCTGACTGAGCGCTATATTTGTGTTCCTTTCCAATGCTGGTTTTTTTACATTAATTAGAAAATGTAATATTAATCCAGAGAGACAACACGTATTGTCTAGAAGACCTCCTTACTTTTGTTGCGAATTCGGTTGGACGCACTAGTGCATGTTAAAGCCGTTGTACGCTGATTTAATTTGTGTGAAAGAGAGTAAGATGCGAATATTTCAAATTATAAAACACCGATTTTACTTAACAGCATAATAAAATATATTGAGGATTTCATGATTCAATATTAAACACACATTATTATGTCAATTTGTGTACGATAGCTTTAGGGTGCACCTGTGCATGTTAAATGTATCCGATCGAATTTGCTATTAGATATCTTTTAGACATGCAAGTCCCAAAAGACGTCTCTTATGACGTCTTTTGGACATGCATGTTGTCTGGGAAATATGTGTGACGAATTGCGGAATTTTAAAAATATAATTCATGCAGATGATCAGGATAATAAAAACATGTATCGTGCATTTATGCGTAAAATATAATCCACGTGTATACAATGTAAACTATGTAAACTGTGTTTTGTGTATCTATGTGAACAATCTATTATGGTCATCGAAGACTACGTTCTTTGTCGTTGCACTGGACTGCACTAAAGTTTTTTATCTCGTTTTTATCTTGCATATCTGTATGATAATCTTGATCTTATTGAGAGGGTCCTGAAGCACCTTCACCACTTGTCATATCATGAGCGCGCGAAACGTCAGCTTTGCGATTAGAGAATTTTAATCGCGAATAATTTGAGAATTATTATTCCCTCGACATTTTCGTATTATGAGATTTTTTCTTACAATGTTTCGAAGAATCCGTTCTTGAGAAGAAATGCGGTGGTTTTGAGACGTCCTGTATATTTTTATTTATCAATACTAAAGTCAAATGTATATTGACCAGATAATTGTAAAACTTGATTACTTCTTTTTGAATTGTATTATTCAATTTATAATAATTTACATATTTTAATACGAGAAAAGTAGCTATAAGAGTCTCTGCGGTTGTCAGGACGTAAATAATATATTTATATAATAAGGTGAAAGGATGCGATTCATAAACAATTAGAACGTATATAATCAACAAATTATTTACAAATGTTTCGACTTCGGATTTGAGTTTTTTTTTAGTGCGGAAGTAAAGTACAAAACTAAACTACATTGTCAGTTTAGTTTGTACTTTATTTCCGCATTGAAGAGGACTCAAATCCAGAGTTGAAACATTTGTAAACAATTTTGTTTATTATATACGTCCTAATTATTTGCGAATCGCATCATATCGTTTTATGTACATACATAAATAAAAGGAACATTCAGCCATACGCACACTGTTAAAATTGTCATGAAATTTAATATACTTTTAAGTTACACAATTTGAACTTAATTTCATGACATTACATTAAATTTAATGTATTTATAAGTGAAAAGTATATTTGTGTACATGTACATAAAATTTAATGTATTTTTCATGACAATTTATAAAATTTAATGTACTTTTTATAAAATTTTATGAAAAGTACATTAAATGTCATAAATTTAATGTACACGTTCATTACATTTAAGTAGCTACTGTAACTTAATTTTCAGTTAAATCATTCATTGCTTTTAAGTTCGTTCATAACCACGAGCTTCATTTACATGTAAAGGAAGCTCGTGGTTACATTTCTAACAGTGCATGATGTTTGTTTATGAATGTCATATATTTTAAAATCGTACATTAAAAATATAAAATCATAAATATTTCGGCTATTATTAGGCCATCTTCAATATGTTGCATTATAAAATTAATTATAAATTAAACGATAATTTTCGTTGTCATAATAGTAAAAATAATTACAAATTAACAGATAACTCGTTATCATATACAATTATGCAAATTGTTAAAAATATATAATTTACTTTATCATAATATGAAATTTTTTTAGTTTTACACAAATAAGTTATTTACGCACTGAGGCGTAAATAACGAATCGCAAAGGCTCTTATAGGCACTTTTTTAAATACTGAATTAATTTTTGAAACCACAAACAGTTTATTCAATTTAATTACATATTTTACACTGTATTATCTACGTGAAAAAGATTTGTATAAATTTAATCGTAAACAATACGTAAATATTATTCCATGCAAACGTAATTTTGAAATATATGGCACAAACCTGCAGCATGATATCTATCAGTTGTAAGTAAAACGTCGGACGATAAGAAAAGCGGATTATATCTCAAAAGGTACACTTCTTTCGCGAGCAGGTTTTAAGATTAAAACCACGCGCGGATGGACGTCAGTCACGTTCTTTCACCGATCGTCCGGTCTTATCGAGCGGAGAAAAATCGTTTCCTGAGGATCGATCACGCTAATCTGATTTTACTCTTCGTTTAATTCCGTCGCGACGACGCGACGGCGGCGATTAATTCGCGGAATTATCGCGTCGCATTGAGCTCGTTGGAACGTTTTCTTGAACTTTCGCGAGACCTGGCAGGTGGAAAAGGCACGTAATCGTATAATTCGAATCGCGGCGCTAATTTCGCGCGGACGAACGATGAATCTTGGCGCAATCTCCTTCGTCGGAGCGTGACCGGCTGCTAACGAACGTGAAAGGAAAAACATTGGACGACAGTCAGTACGCGGACGTTGGCGACGTTATCACATCGAGTTATCGAAAATAATTTCGCGCGGAGAGACGCGGCGGTGCAACGTTACATAAATTTAATCCGATAGCTCGTCTCGTGTTATCGCAAAGGCGGGAAATCGGGCATGGGTACATGTAGGGACGCCACCAATTTAACGAGCTACCAATGAATGCTTACTTCATTCAATGCCTACACATGCACTTGTTGTTACTTTACAGATACCGATATGCCTCGGTATCTCTAGTAATAATCCATAAATTTATTGTGACAATTAATTACACAGAGTATCGGTAGCCGATTCGTAATTTATATGTACCTAACTAATTAGCGCACTATATACTTGACATTTCAGAATTATCTTTGCAAAATATCTTAACGTTTTGATTATTCATATTTTCTATTTGATAATATTTATATGTAAATATATATGTACATATTTATATTTATATTTATTTATTTTTCGTATGTCGATAGAGATACTCTTCGAAGGGAAAAAACGCTGAGAAATTGCTGATTAATTATCCGTGTTATGGAAATATTGCAATACGTTGTGAAATATACGCCACTTAAAAAAAACCGATACCGCATCGAGTATAGGACGTATTGACTGTTTTCTGATTAAAGCACCGAACTCGAGTTTTTCTTCTCGAAACGAAATTTCCCTTTGGTCCCGTTTCGGAGTCGTTTGCGTGCGTCATGGTCTTACTTTTGCGCGCCGTCAAAGTTTGATTGCGAACTCGCAATCAAGAGAATTTCCCTTTGACCCTTTGCGAATTGGTTGCGAGTTACGTTCTTACATTTTTATTCACCTGGAGAAAGTTTCAGTTCCACGCGTCACATTTAATTTCGCCTGTCTACGGCCATTCGACGCGAGTCGATGACGATGAATAATGTAACTTAAGATTACTGATACTCGCGTTCGATACGATATCCGTGCGATCTATAAATATCGCGTATCCTTTGTTTACTGTTCAAAGATAAGCGCGACTTGACGATTGTGCAGCACGTATTCGTGTGTCGTCGAACGGCCGGTATCTATGCGTAGTTTGATAATTACGGCCACGATAAGAATCCGTGTTTTACCAATAATCAGCAATTTTCTTTTTCGATAGACGTGATTTAGGCCACTATTAAGTAACTCTTAACGACAGTAACAATATCGTTATATTATCGTTGCGCAGCTTTTTTAACATGTATAAAATCTGCGAAACGACAGTGTAATGATATCTCGTTACTGTCATTATGCGTTACAAAATACGAGCATTAATCGGGAAATTATTAAGGTTTCAATGATGATGTAACAGCTTCGAAGTATAATAATAATAATGATATATAATTCTTACAACGTGGCTTTTTCGGATGTGCACGTACGTTTCATTATATTTCACGTTTAAAGACTGATTACGTTGCAAAAATTGTGTGGTTACTGCTCGATCGTGCGGATAGAAAGGACAATTCTGTAATCGGAATCGAATGCCAATGTCTAAATGAATCGTGCACTGCCTTTGTTACAGAAGCGTTGATTATGCATCGAAAAGCGCCATAAATATTTATCGATGCTTGTTTTTATTATTTTTCACACATCATTTCTACTTTCAACGTGCAATCGGTTACGGAAATTTCTCGAAAAACTGCCGTTACGAGAATTACATCGAGCCGCAACATTTTAATATCCGCCTCGCAGTGTATACATCCTGCGCATTTCTCTATTTTCCGCGAATATCGTTGCCGCAGCCAATTGTGCTAACATTTGCAATTCGTTTCCACTTTCTACAAACAGCGTCTCGAGTATGCCTGCAACAGTCTCGATCGTGGTTACGTTTGTCCTCTGCGTCAAGCGGCAAAATTATAAATTTCCATTACGATATGACAGAAATATCTAACTTCCTCGGTGGAATGAAATTTTTGCGAGTTGCCCGTGTACAACTTGTTTTCTTCTTAAAGTCCGTTCTTTTCAAAGCCGGAAATTACGACCCCGGAAACGATCAAAGGAAACGAAGAAAAAAAAAAAAAAGAAAATTTCCCGCGGTTTGTTCTGAAATAACTTTTCACCGATGAAACCATTATAATATACAGACCACTCGCGGAGATTTTGTATAATATGGCAGCTGTCGAAATCAAAACATTTATTCAGAGCAACGTAAATATTATATTCCTTTTGAAAGGATCCTTATTATGTTAAGAGATATGTGAGCTGTATTAGATTATTAACTGATTTCACGTTGTAATATTTTCTTGATTCAATTCGTTTGAATAGCCAGTTAGGAGCAGCGTCTTCATTTATCCTCGTTTCTCGCGTCATGATTCAAGATGGCTGATGCGAGTATCGCCGACCTTTAATCGGTCGATTCTGAGGTGACGTAGTTTAGTGGAAAACCACTTCTGTAACCAGCCGACAGGTGCAAGGTGTATTTCTCTTCGTTCCGCTCCTCTCGCTCCAGCCGGACGCGACCGGTCGGCTCGTTTCTCTTTCTCGGGCGTTGCACGCAAGCGAACGAGCGAGCAAATCCGAAGAAACCGGTAGTCACGGTAATCGGTGTGTTTCGTTAGAGTCGATATTCAAATTTGTCGAATGCTCCGAGAACGCAACGCGTTTCTTACATCACGCAAAATCGTGTCATCTTTTCTAGTCTATCTTAACCCTTACCGTACTAATACAGGTAACTAGTGACCGAGCGATTCCTGTTCGTGCAAGTTTCTTGGAGTCTTTCGGTAATTATAAATTATACTACATTTTATTATTTTCCAAAATAAAGAGTCAATATTTATTCTAGAAAATTGAAAGTATGTTGGTGAATTTTTAGAGATTTTTAAAATTATTTTGAAGAGGTGAAAAAACGAAGAGATTTGAAGTGATCCTTGATGGTATGGATGAGGCACCAAATTGTAGATGGTACGGTAAGGTTAATCGGCGTCTATAGTGAGATCTTAAAGCGTAAATCTTAATCTTTAAGCCCTAAGCCATAAGTAAGAAATTGACCAATCGCAATCGGATGTGAGAAGAATAATCGACTACGGTTAATTTCTTATGGCTTAAGGCTTAAAGCTTAAGTTTCACGCCTTAAGATCCCATTGTAGACGCCGCTTTAAGCGTCTATAATGAGACTTTTAAGGCGTAAAACTTATACTTTAAGCTTTAAATTGTAAGAAATTGACCAATCACAGTCGAATGTGAGGAGAACAATCGACTATTGTTGATCAATTTCTTATACTGCTTAAGGCTTAAAGCTTAAGAAGTTTTCTACAATAAGTCATTACCTAAGCTTTCTTGCTGTAAGAAATTGATCAATCACAGTCGAATGTGAAAGAAATAATCGATTATGATCAGTTTCTTACGGCTTAAGACTTAAAAAGCTTAGATAATGGACTTATTATAGAGAAAGCCCATAAATTTTGTCTCAAAGTCTCATTGTAGACGCCGCTTTATCGTGTCGAAGAATGAGAATCGGTGACATCGAGAAAATAGGATGACTCCAGAAACGTGCATTTTTATGCGCTCTAGAAAACGAGTCGACTTTTCTTAGCTCTCTCGAGAGTATCGACAATAGTATTGTTTATCGCATTGTGTAACCGGTATTTCAATTATCTAGAAGCGTAATGTACATACAAGACACGTGATTTTTCTCGCGTATCTTCTGATTACGCGTGCAACATTTTTATCATAATTGGCGCCGTTATCGTAAGCGATATATATTTATCATTAATTGAATTTCGATAAACGTTATTGTGGATTATAACGCGTCCATTGGAAAGATACTTTCCGTCATGTTTCGACAGTAGTCCGGACTCTCGACGATACGGGCGATTGCAAGTAGGAGAATATACGATACGGATTATTTTGAGTTGCTACCCTTTGGCGAGATGATCAACTCTCCCGCAGGCAGCTTCTCTTGCCGCGGGAGCTCTTTGATCCGCGATACAACGGCCTTGAACGCAACGTGAGCCGCGCATTGTTAAATGAATGGATTGTTTGTACGCGCGGGCGATTTTTCGCTCGAGGCTACAAATCGTCTTTACTCGCTTCTTCAGTCCCTTGTTTCATCTCGTTCGGATTATACTGGGTGATTCATTATTATTGAAAATGAGAAGAAGAAAATGAGAAATGCTTATCTGAATAGAAATTTGTACTAGAAATTAAAAATGCCTATTACGGTCGAAGCTGGATCTCCGTTGCTTAAATAATTCAATCTTGAATTACTAATATATACTATATATGTACTTGCATATATTAGTATATATTATATGTACAAGTATATAGTATATATTAGTAATTCAAGATTGAATTATTTAAGCAACGAAGATCTAGCTTCGACCGTAATAGGCATTTTAAATTTCTAGTATTGATTGTTTCTCACATATACGGTCTAAAATAAAGATATTGTTTAGAAATTTGTAACTTCTCTGAAACTTGGTATTTTAATCAGGTATTTTAACATCGTACACTGACAAAAATTTACTAAAAAGTCTAATACATATTTCTTCGAATAGTACAAAGTAAATATTTACTCAGTAAAAAAAAACGATAGTAAAATTAGATTAATGGTTTTTGTAATAATTTTCAAATAAATATATATTTACATTTAGTAAATATCTACTTAAAACTATTTCTTAGAACTATCAGTCGAACAAATATTTATTAGAATTTAGTATTTTTTCAGCGTATACAATACAATTATTGTTATTTTCTAAGGATGAAAATTGCGCACTCTCACAATTGCCTCAAAAAGATTGGAAACTTGTTTCGATTCGTTCTTTTCTTTCTCACGATATTGCTTCGTTTTTATGTTAATTTCGCTAATAAAATGATACTACACTGTTTTCCTTCGTGTTCCTCTCTTGTACGATTCAGGTACAGTGGAACATCTTATGGAAAGCGATGAAAGTTGTACAATACCGGTCTACACATTAGGCGCGAGTTTCTCGCGGATATAAATAGGACACCTTGTCCCGTTGGTCTACGAAAGGAGCAAATGGATTATCGTGCGCGTACCGACCCTCTGCAACTTTTCTACACTCTCTTCTTTCTCCTTTTCCGCTTCCTCGTCTCGCCTCTCTTCTTCGTTGTTTCACGTTTCTTTTGCTCGCATGCGATTCCCCGTGCTTTTCTTTTTCGCGTAGACGATGCCAAATCCTCCAAGTAACTAAAATTATCACCAAAGGTGTGTACGTACGACTTTCTTGTAGAGTTGAACTATGACTAAATTACTTCTACACACGTTATCCATGATAATAAATTGTACTTACAAGTACAAAGAAATGCATTTTACTTTTATTATTGCATTTTAATTACACAGTAATGTTTGATTTTATAAATTTTTTAAAAAAGATTCTTTCCTCTCTGTTGCTTCTTAAAGGAATTAATAGTGGAATTTATGTATTTTTTTGTGGTAGCCGCGTTTTTAAAAACATGCATTATTTTGAGTTAATCGAAACGTAATGTAAACGTACAATATTACGTAATATTACTCGCGCTATTATTTAGATGTCTAATACCAGCCTTCCTCTTTCTTCCTCCGTTTCCCATTTTCCATTTTGTCTCGACCAACTTATATCGTTTCCGAGAATGCGAGGAATAATCCGCGCATAATTAATTTAATTCGCTTAGAATTTCGGCACGATTCACGTGCGCGCTCATGTTTTTTTAATTGCATTGCAAAGAATTAAAATGCTCTGAGCCGCCGCGTATTTGGTTAACGACACTTTCGCCGGTTGGCGAAACGAGCCCGTTCGTCCAACGCTTTCTCAATGAGATTAAAACAGTCTCGCGATATTAGTACTTTTCATTTGCGGTTTGTATAGTTGAAGCATTATGCACGACGCGATATGCACCGCGGTCTACAATTCTGTGGAGTATTTCCACTTTATGGCTAAATTGTACGTTGCATTTATGACGACTAATGTATGTTTAGCCAAATGCGTATTTATATAAAGGGTATCAAGCATTCGAAATATAAATAGAATTTTCATCAGGTACAGTACAAATTTGTACATACCTATTACACGATATTTGAGTTATGTTATGTAAGGTGATTTTTTTATGTCAATTTTAATGCTGTGAATGCAAACAAAAATAATCCCAACAGTTCAAATATAATATTGAACGTAAGACACATTTCTTTGCACTTATAAGTACAAAAAGCTCGAGAAAGTCCAAGTTACCGAGATTATACTCGTTTTAATCTTTATGCTCAAGTCAGCTTTAATTTTGCATTTTACCGTGTTATTTCATGGTTATGTGGTAGACGCTGCGTGTCATGGTTGTATTACGACGCTATTTTCCATTCAAACGTCTCGCCACTTAATGACGTTATATTTCATATTTTTACGATGCTTTAATATAACGCCTATATAAACATCAGTTGCAACAACAACAGCAGTGAGTGACGCTCATTTATATTTAGAATGTCGCATCACGATTTTATACAAAGTCCCTATAAAGTACGATATAAATAATGACTGGAGAACAACATGACGATATCGTTTGTACTAAAAAAGAAAAGCATTTGAAAATCAGCGACAAGTTTCTTCCCGAGTGCTGGCAGATCTTTAGCGCGAAAGGTCTCTATATTCGTGGACCAATTTGCGAAAGGTCGCGTTGTCGTATACTTTAATAGGTCTAAACCGGTGGAACTAGACGGCCGGATTTAAAAGCGATTTAAAGCCCTGCTCGTAACTTTCGAACGATTGCTACTCGAGTCGTTTCAACTTTTCCCGCGCGCATGTATACATACAATATAAATACGCGCGCGCGCGCGCGTATTATAAGCATCAGACGATTAACATCGTTTATCAGTATCATCGATTAGACGTAATAGACGTGTGTTACGCGCCTAATGGGTTTCGGCGATGCGTGAGTCATGCGTCGTCCTTCGTTTTTGCTGCTCGCTATGAATAATGATCATCCTTTGTACCGACATACTCGTAGTATAACGCGCGTAGTTGTAAAATACGTTCTCTCTTATCGGCTTTGCGGATCGATTAAGAAGACACACGCGGACGAGAGGCGCTTGTGAGATTTATAATATTTACAGTGTGAAATATCAAAGGTAACGTGACTGTAACGTTTGTAATACTGAATACTGAAAATAAATTCGCGTGCGCAGCGTAAAGTCGCGTGTAAGAAATTTGACGGGAGGAGAGGGGACGTTGACGGGACGAGAAAGGCGATAATTCTGTGCAAGCAACGAAATGGTAGAATCGATAACCGCCATCGATATCACGACGGCGAGCACGACGATGCATATCGTGGGGAGAAGGAGAAGGAGGTGCTCGGCGACGCGTGCGTTTATCTGGCAGTTTAATGCTAACAAACGCGTGCGATTCGATCGCGTGTCGAGTATGGTACGTGAGTATGAAGGAGAGTACAGCGAGAGATACAGTCCCTTCCCTCTCTCACTCTCTCACTCTCTCACCTCCCCAGGGAAGGCAGAGAGTCGGGCCAGAAAATCATGGGGTGGCTTCACCACCTGGTCGACCGATCGTTCCCCCTCCGCTACCGTAGAATATAGTGTGCACAGGCACATGTTATGTACACACATTCAGGATTCCCCTCGCGATTGTCTACGTCCTGCACGTCGCGTTCTTTCCCTTTCTCTCTCCCTTCTCCCCTTTAAAATAATGCAACACGCCACTGCGGTCCGTCTGCATACCAGCCGAAGTACGATCACGCGATTCGCTCGTACGTATCGGTCACCCGATATGGATTGTGCAGCCCTTCGTAACTACCTATCCTCTGGACTCGTTCAGATCCGAGCATAGTGCTAGATTTTTTTTTTTTTTTTCACCAGCGTACACTCTGCTATAATGCCAATTGCTGATACGCAATATTCTATGACGATCGTAGGATAATGGCTTCTTCAAAGATGCTGTCTAATACATGAGTGTATAAGTACGAATTGTACATTTTGCAGCACGATATATTGTGATCGAGATATGTTATCATACATGGCGAGTCTCGCTTGGCCATTTTACTTTCTGCTCAATATATATCGTATCGTTAGGACGTCTACCGTCTTCTTGTAAATTCATACGTAGATTAACTAAGATCTTTCTTTCTAATATTCTTTCAATGTTCATCTCTTACTGTAAAATTTCTAAAACGGACAGTATCATTTTTAAAAATAATTGTGTTGTACAGAAAGAGTTCTGTGTCTGTGTATATTTTATAATTAAAGATTTTTTTTATAATTTTATATAAAATTTTTACACTGAAAATAATTTTAATCATTTTTGGTCCAATCAATGATCGTTAATCAATGTCCGACTTAATGTAGTTATAATTCATTGATAATTGGATTCATTTATATAACACATATTCATTCTTGCAATGAATTTTAATAATAGTTTTATAACATAAATTATTATGACAGAATTCAATGGACTTATTTTCATTATTTTTTCATAATTCAATGAATATTGTATTTACGTACAATTTTGATTCGGTGTATAAAGTGATTTTAAATTTTAAGGAATCTAAGATATAATTATGTCGCTACAAAGAAGCATCTGTCTTTCAACAAAGTAATTATTTTCTACAAAAACAAAATGTATAGTTAAAGTAAAAAAAAAAGTTCTCTTTAATTAAAGCGAGCATAATGCACTTCGTTTTCGATAACTCAGATTATGAGTGCAACCCGGTACTACTGCATGGGGTTAAGTATACTCGCAGCAGAGAAAGGAAAGTATGCGTATTGTGTGCGTTCGTGCGTCGGGATTTATTGTCATTCGACGACGATAGACACGATATTACGTTACGATAATTGTTTTCGATACGAGAGGCGTGTCGCGGCTCAGGCTGGCGCCCCTTGTCTCGACCCGACGGGAATACTTTTTACGGCTCTGCGAAAGTAACGAGCGACTGCATCGACAGACGCTGGTCGTCGGTCCAGATCGAAGCTTCGATAACAAAGACGCTTGATCTCTCGTACCGGTCGAATAATTGGCAGGGATTACTCTTGTAAAGCGAGCGATGAAGAAGAGAAAGGAATTACTTCGCTCTTACTTTTAACTTGGATCAAACTCTTACAAACATTTCGTTTTTTTTTTTTTGTAAATACTTATTTTAGTCATAATTTGATGTGACAGTTGCTATTTAAAAAAAATGTATAATTAACATGATTAATGTAACTTGACTAACGTCAAGAGACGAGATAAGTAATAGTGATTGCAGAGGGCAATTAATGTTGATTTAAACGTCGATTGTGCAGTGATTTTTCTAAGAATAATTTTTCAAATTTCCACGTATCATTAAATATAATATTCTACGCGGTTTATAGTAGTTTATACTCGTAATGATAGTATCCAGCGATTATGATCTTAAATTAATTGAAATACTTTTATAACGATTTTATTGATTCACACTGATTGTGAGTTACATTTAAACAGGCAAACTGTAATTATTTTTTTTTATGGTTGCTTTTGTGTTCGCGGCAAATGGAAATTGTGATGAAAATAATTTTAACAGCGCGCGGTTTATAATGTGTGCGAAAGGATAAGCGCGGATCAATCGACTAGAAAGTCTTAGAAGCGTGAAAAAATCTCGTTCGATAGCGGATTTCTCGCCGCGACCGACCTCGGAGCGATATCCCGCTGCTATATCTTCCTGCGGCTAATTATTGCTTGATATTTTCTAGAAAGCCTAAGAGGATCGACGGGCACGCCGCGCCGTCGCGGTACGAGGGCAGGGTCGCAAGGATATAAACAACGACTTTTACAATGGCCACCTCTTATCGGCTCGTTTAAGAGGACGTGATTTAACGTGCCGCAAACCGCACCGGGTATCGGCAGGTCGACCGGTTAACTAGAAAGTTGAAATATCTGCAGGAAGTCGTGCCGATGGATTTCTCGTATGAGTCGGTTGGTGGTCTAGGAGCGATCTCGATCAGCGCGAGGTCAGCGATTCGCCAAGGCGATCGAAACGCTCCTTATTGTAGGAACCTTGCGATTACGCGCTCATGTACACGCGTGTGAGACTCGTTTCGATCTGAACGTTCAAACACGCGATAAGAATATTTTAGCGTGGAAAGACTGTCGTCATACTTTTTTTTTTATTAGTCTGTCTCGTAGATAATTTCTCTTATAGGTGCGTTTGACCGTGGGATTTCGAAAGTCGGAGATTTTTAAAAATATTTTTCATATAAATAAGATTTTATAAATTAAATTTATTTCATTTTTTTTTGTGTGAAATTCCCTTCGTTTTTACATTTAATGAGACAAAGTTACATTATTTGAAAATTATTGAAATGTAGCATGTGAACATTATCCATAAAAATCGAGTAATGTTGGCGTCAGAAAGAATTTTCATAGTTAAGGCAAAATTTCCAACGTTTAAAATATAACAGACTCGAACATATTTTTACTTTTCCTCTCCTTTATCATCGAAATCTCTAAATTTGCTGGGATAAAAACCGTGAAAAATGTAACTGAAGTCATTTCAATTATTTCCCGAGAAATTAGTTGAAGAACCTCGACGTAAAATATTGAATAAAACTCGCAAAAACATAATAGGTCATTACCTTGTGCTTTATACGTTATGCCGCGTTTTATCCGGTTTATACATTTGACGAAGGGAAAACCAAGAGAGTCGAAGTGAGACGACACAGCCGGCGAGATGGTGCTGATTTTATTTCAAGGATGAATAGGAGCTTATAGCCTCGGCACTATTTCCAGCGGTCCATTAGTTCGTTGAGTAGGAGAGGAAAAATGTAATAAACCGCGACACGTCGCGTCTTCCTCCAGCGATATAGAACCTTCCGCGCGCGGGAGAAAAATTAAATTGCTTCGCCTTCTTTTTCCGCCCCCCTCCCGTTCTTTTCTTTCCTCCTCGTCCTCGTGAGTAACGTAGATTCACGATTCGCTATTCAACGTGACGGGGCTCCTGCGTAGAAAATTCTTGCTTCCGTATATCCCTCCGCGCGAGGCCTCATTTATGAATGATGATAAATTTGATCTCGGTAGAAATCAGTTGTCTTTCATCGTAGCGTTTACTTAAGTTTAGTCATCATTTATTCCAGTATATGAATTAGAAATAATATCCAATGAATATCCAAAGAGACAAGGTCTTGAGTGATTTATAAAGAATATTAACATAGATAGGTATTCTATTGCGAAGATAAACGCTATTAAATTCGGTCCATGTACCGTTTCACATCTTAATTAATGCCTCGCAACGTGTTTTCGCACAATATACGCGGAAATTTGATCGAGGTAAGCGAAACGCGATGGAAACGGGTTTTACAGTTACGGCCTGGTGTTTATGAGGCTCCTCCTCCTCATCTCTCTCTTTCTCTCTATATATACATATATATATATCTTTATCTAGTTTTTTCTCTTTTTCTCTAGGTGTAAATGTTATTTGCACGTGCAAGAGATATGTGTTGTTCCCCCACTCTGTTCTTCTTTCACGTTGTTGTCCCGTCGTCATCCTCATCAGCGAGGGTGAGAATGGTGGTGATGGTATTGCATTAACACGCTCGAATGGAAATTGCAGTGTCCTGGTCATCTCGACGTTTCGTGGGAGCGTTTACGACGTCGTTTCCTCCGGTTTTAATGAACAATGAGAGCGGCGGGAGACTCACTCACGTATCTCGAATTGCGACTCGCATGAATTTAAGGCGATAACGATTCTCGAAATAAGTGATTCGTTAATGTGGTATGGAATTCTAATTTAGAGGTTAATAGCTTTATTTATCTCAGCGGACAAAAAGTTTTTGAATAAGTAAAATATATTAGAACCGAGAAGTTTTTTTAGATTTTCATTTTTGGGATTTATTTCTCACGAGATTTATTTTTCAATGCACCTGCATCATCATTAGTTACGTGATTTAGTTACGCTGCCAAAGTTCGGAGCTCATCGGTGTCAGTCTGTCGTCGTGTCGAGGCTTCTTTGACATACACGCACGCGCTTCGTAGAACCGACTAGAATCGGCCGCACGTTGGCTATGTTCACCGAGGAAAATCGCTGACGAGGGGAACTTTCTAAGTGCACACTGCATAATCCATTGGGCTGCATGTCGGGCCGTTGTGTACACACACGAGCGTAATATATATATATATATATATCGTGCACGATCAACTTTCGACCTCGATGGAAATGTAACAGGTAGTGTCTTTCCTTCTTTCTCCCTCTCGCCTCGGCTAAAGGATACGAAGAGATCGGCGTGACTGTGCTCGAATTATAAACACATAATATTTTATGTATTAGAGTAATTATGTATACATAATATTTTATGCAACTGCCCCTTACAACACGTATACGCCACACTGCAACGAAATATGTAAAGAGATCGTTATATGGCTGCCGTTATCGCCGCTTGTCGATCTACCGCCGATTTCAATTCGACGCTATACTTTTTTGCGCATTTGCATTCCGTTAACGTAATTTCTCGGTAAGGCATTATTAATTGCGGCATACGAAAACCGCCTGTAGGTGGTAATCGCCGCGAACAGCGGTTTCCACGGATTCGCTATCGCGCGTGCCAAGCGGATATGCTAAATGACCATTGTTCGCGGCCCCACGTCAGAAACTTTTCTACGGAAACCGCAAGGTTAATTAAGAGGACTTCGGGCGCATATTCATGCTAAAGCAAACAATGTTTCTTTACTCGGCAATTTTCCAACGGCGAATACGATATTACATCAGATCCTCGACAGCGCGTATTTTTTGCCTTGCATACTGCAATCGCCAATCGAACGTCGATCGACATTACGAATTACGAGGACTTTTGACGGTGTTTTTTTTTTTTTTAACTCGGAGAATATTGAACTACTATATCTGTAGCAGAACGAGTATTTCCCACTGTTACGAGGTAAAATATGAATAAAGTTGAGCGATAGAGATGCAGATCTTCTCTTTAACAATAGAATTTAATTAATTTTAATAGGTCTATTGTAATCTTGTAGTTGCAGAGTGTGCCCGAATAACCCAATTGCTTCTCTTACTGTTATTTATTTCACCGATTAAAAATTGTGATTAACTTTATCTACGTGCACACCTGTGAATTAAAAGATATCTTGTGTCGTTTTTTAAATGTGTAAAATTTTTCATCTCTCAAATATTAGATGAAACGCGAAGATACGAATAATGAGAGAAAAAAATAGTTGCAATTATAATTCAACTTTATTATCACATAAATAGTAAGTCAATTTAAGAAAACAGTTATATTTTAAAATTACGATTGCATTTACTGAATAAAAATGTTATTTTACTTACTATATCATGATATTTTACTATATTAATATTCGAAATTATTGTAATTTATAATATAATTTTTTTTAGAGAAATGTATATGATTATTACTAACATTATAATAATAACTATAAAAAATGAAGCTCCTAACCATAATTATTTCACCATGCAATTATAATCATACGTACCAAAGACTTTTCTCTTAGTGAAGATATTAATAATAATACGAGCATTGTGTGTTTATGGATCGAGTTTGATACGAGATGAGATGAATTACTCGGAATAATTGTTAATCGTGAACGATAATAATCCTATCCTACTCGCGATTTCCACGAAAGCCGCTCACCTACGCTTGGAACCATACCAAAATCGCGTTGTGCGATAGTAACTGTCCAGAAATTACGGCGGTCATTCTACTTGATGGCCGTGCGGTGCTCGCGCGATACAACACACACGCGAAACGCTTTAATTACTATTACCTCGATGATTACTATGTCGGCGAAAATTCACCAAGTTTACGCGCTATTTCGACCCGTTTATACGCGCCCGGAAACTTAGCTTATGAAAATACACGTGTGCAAAGTTTCTCACCGCCGCCCATTCTGTCATTACTCCCTGGCTACTGTATTATTTGCTTACACGGAAGACACACACCAACGTACGGCTGCCTTTTATCAATTTTGGTATTGGTTATAACTGCGTGCTCCAAATGCGATTTGATTATGTAATTTCTTGGAAGCGGATCCAGAATTGCCTACTCTGATCTCATAGTTTGTTGTATTAATTTTATTAGTCTATAATGTAACACAGATAGAAAATAATAGTATAACAAAATCAACATCTATTGAAGTTAATTAGCAAATATGTCTAACATTTATTTTTTTTTTATTGTTTTTTACTATTTTAAAATATCCCCTGAGCTATTCTTAGATATTTGATATAAAATTTTGTAGATTATAATATCTATCTTTTTCTGCGATATCTGCATACTTTACTAATCGCACTAAAGACCACCAGTTGTGCTTAGATTCTTTTATTTTCTCTTCCGGTGTTCCTCATGGCGCTTCTAAGAAGAAGCGTCTCGTAATCAGACGCCGGAATATAGAGTGTCATTTTCGCGTGTTATTATTGGTCTCCGGACCAGATTAGATTAACGTAGTGTCATTAGTATTTGCGTCATGTCCCCACCAACATGGCTTACTCGCTTACTCTCCTCCTGATGTCCTCCCTCTTCTTCTGTCTGTATTTCTCCTGTTGGCTTGGAGCTTGATCTGTCACAGTGCCGTCTGTATTAACTTCATCATCAATCAAATGGTGCTGATTTAGCAGTTTTTTTTTTATTTATATCTATACTACTTATGTTTTACATTAAGCATAATATCTTACCTTTTTTTAAATAACATAGTCATGCAATCAAACGATATGCGAGCGTAATCTACTTTACTGTTTTATTATTATTTTTATTTTTGTTACAATAGATGTAAAAACGTCCTGAACAACAGTTCTAAAAAATGTACCTCAGAGTCCAAACGAAATAATACGATATTATTATATTATTATTTTATTAGACAGTAATGGGATCGAAAATGGCGAATTTGCTAAAGTTTCAGTATTACAATCTCATATTTCTCCAAAGCTTACATTACGGAATATCTGCTGTAAATTCGCGAGATACGAGATATTTCGACGACCCGTCGTCTCAGTTTTTGATGGTTCGCCCTTATTTTTATAAACATATCGTTCATCGTTAACATAACGCGCAGTTCGCGAAACGGTACTTTTCGCTCGCGCGCTAATTCGCCCCTTCTTCACTTCTCTCTCGTCGTGTTCCTTTTACTTCGCTCACGCTACGGTTTATCATAACGCCGTCTCTCTTAGTGGCTCGTATGTTGCAGCTCCTCGTTCCAGTTTTATTTTTACACGGGGATGGATTTATTTCCGGCGGTAACTGCGTTCATAGGACCGTGTACGGACTGTAAATTTATCAGCGCGACGTCCACCCGATGGGCAGGTGGATTTTTCTCTTCCCGCGCTTTTCTACAATTTCTCTCGAGCGACTCGTTTCATCTTTGCGTTAATTACCTCTCTGCATTTACGACGTTCACAATGTATATATTGAATAATTGTCGTTAAGTCGACACAGATGATTAAATAAGTGAGATGTGATTCTAAATATTGTATAATTTCTTCGTGAATCGCATTTCGAAGATTAAATTACATCGACATAATATGATAGAATCTGTTTATTTTAACAAATTCTTCATTTATTCTACACATAAATTCTTATCGTATAAACTAATTAGCTGTAGTAAATTAAAACGAACGAATCTAAATTATGATGAATTGTTGATACCGACTTTCATTTTATACGATTATTATCTATTTTTTTTATTTAATTCGCGATTTTGCGAGATCGAGCGTTTCCGCTTTCCGTCTTCTAACAAGTTAAATAGTGATGAGGACGCATATGATCCTGTACAAACCGCGAGAGGTTTCATTAGGATTCGAGTTGGACTCGGAGTCTTCGGGTTTGGTTAGTTCTCTTGGACGGAGGGCCATCTAAGTTTATCCGCGTTATTTCTGGCGAGAGCTGACGCACCGCTTCTCTCCTCTCTTCTCCCACCCCTTCATGGTTGCTTCCAAAGAATTATCCCCGTGTATGTTCGAGCGATACAAGTTAGCCATCAGCCATTCGCCTCTTTCTTTTTTTCGAGAGAGTAATCGTTTGCGAAGGTGTTTAATTTAAAACTATCGATACTTGTACTCACTTGCTATTGAATATTCAAATATGTTTAAATTTTAATAAGTTAACGATATCTTTGCTCTTCCGATATGGAATATCATAAATGTCGAAGTGTATTTTCAAACCTTTTATTTTTAAAGTATCAATATCGTGTAATAATTGATGCAATAATTAATTTGATGTATTGAATTGTTAATATATTATATATATAAGTTACATAAAATAGCATTTATTGTTATACCAAGAATATTAATTCTTTTTTATTTTGTCCTTTTTCTTTCTTCTAGTCCGACGGTATCGAAAATTTGCTTCCAAAAAAAAAGCGACGATACTTTTACTGTAAGCATTCTTGGACTCGCTCAAACTTGTTTCGTCTATTTCCGTGAATAGTTGTTTTTCGTGCTCTTCCGAGCTGCGGTGTATTTTAAATGAGGATTTCGTCTCATTTACTCGCATGACATTTTCGTAAAGTAAATTGGTTGCGTTTTATCGAGTAGGAAACGACTTGACATTTCCACAGCTTGTATCTTGCTAATTGATATCGGGAGATCGCTTTTAATACCCCGTGCCATATTGAAGTCGGTACCGGTCGCGAAGAAAAAAAAAAGCAATAGATATGTGATCGCGCGATGGCGACGTTTCTCAAAACATCTATACTTATATTTAGATATTCACGACATTAATTCGTCTCTTGAGCATCCGTCTTTGATACGTTACCGATTTGTAACGGAATAAACCGTGAAATTGATTTTATGATTGTAATTTTTTCGCTTTTTGTGGCAATAAATTGCGAATTAATTTTTAATACACAACCTTACAAATCTTTCTAAAGATTTTAGAGTATATATAAGAATCAGCCACAATCTTAATAATTTTTATATACTTATGAAAGTGATAAAAATTAACCTGAGATACGAAGACACGCGCGTGTAATAAAAAATTATTATATATAAGGATTAATATTTTTTAAATTAAAAAGATCAGTAGAAAAACGATGTAAAAATTCGTAAAAAAGTGAAAAAATTAATATACTGACGTAAACTTATTCAATATAAATTATTTCATAAATTTTCTTTAATTGTGTATCTATATTTCTAATTAAATTTAGTCGATGATTCTCTTTAATGTAACTGCGCTTCTAGTAAATATATGCGTGTAAGAATAATTGAAAATGTATATTTAAAATTGCGTTTTATAGATTTACTGTCATATTATTAGTCATGTTATTAGCGTACATGGATTTTTTTTCATCGATATGTAAACATTATGTTTACGTATTAATTTACGTTGAACGCGTTGATTCCTCGAGATAACAGATTTTCTTGTGCAGACTGACGCATCGTGTAAAATGTACATTTTAAACGTACATAGCTAGGTGCGAAGCGCTCGATTGAGCTTGATCGTTGTATGCGTGCGTGCGTGCGTGCGTATAGAAGTTAGATGAGCAGAAAAAGATTAAGTTATCGAGGTTCACCCGTTAGCCTGAAAACTGAGTACACGCCTGTGGTAATCCGTGGCAGCGCAATAACTCGCTCTCTTTCTCTCTTCTCCTTTCCATCTTTTTCTCTGACTCGTATTTTCTCTTTTTCTCTTCTCTTGCCTTATCTGCGTTAGTGTTCATAGACGGTGTCAGATTAAACATTTCCAACATCGCCGTGTCAGTTAGACTCGTCACTCCGAGCTTGCGTCGCGAAAGAAGTTATGAATATTTTCTATGGCTGATGGTTTGTACTTTATTACCATTTTTGTAAGTCGTAAAGCCTTCATTGTAGTGATTAAGTCTAGAACAGATTTAAAAAAGGGAGCTTTATTAATTTATGCATCTCCTGTGCATCATAATGACAATTAAGAATTTTGTTTTATTACGGTATGTTTTTTCATGTTTGTTTATTATATTATATTTTATTACGTTTTTTTGTTACGTCATGGTTACTATATTACGTTCCCGTTATTTTTTTTTACACAAGATTTAAAAAATTTACGTACGAGTAAAAAAGGGAACTTCGCATCAAATGCGAAGTGCGACACAACATCGTAGTATCTACGTGAGTTGTTCTAGTCAAGGCTTTACTTTGAACCGGAATAAAAATAGACTGTAAATAACTTGTAAGTTATACGAGGGATAGACTTTATTTATATTCCCCCAATAACTGAACGAACGAAAGCATCGATCAAAGAGCCGATGCGTATTTAAATAAAACAGACGAGGCGGGAGTTTTTAGTATTTTACTTTTAAAATCTTGATGTTTATTCACTTTAAAATAACACCGTATTTGTAAATTGTGATTATCTGATAGCATGCGACGAATAACAATGTTAACATGCAGTAATTTATATTTGTATTCGTACACAAGGAATTAATCGCAAAGCTCATCTATGAATCAGGAATCGCTTATCATGGAACAAATTGAAATAAATCCCGATCAGAGTTATTAAATTATTCCCCAGATTTCTATTACGTTTCTAAGGAAAACGGAATAATTCCGATCGGAATCTATTCCGACTTTTTCCATGATGATACACCCAGAGAAAAGATTGCTTCGATTTAAAGAAATGTTTCTTTGTTATACGATTAAAGAAAAAAATTTCTTTGATTTGTAAAAAAATTTCTTTGATTTAAACATTATTTTTTTAAATCAAATAAAATTTATTTGATTTAAAGAAATTATGTTCAAATCCAAGAAATTATGATTTGAACGTTATTTCTTGGATTTGAGCATAATTTCTATAAATCAAATAAATTTTATTTCATTAAAAAAAATAATGTTTAAATCAAAGAAATTTTTTCTTTAACCGGTATAGCAAAGAAGATTTCTTTAAATCGAAGCAACCTTTTCTCTGAATGTAGGTACCCAGAACCGTAATCGCAATCGGATTCCTCGAAATCGTGCGAGAACATTTTGGCATGAAGAGAGGAATATAATAACGACGTATCGCGTAATAGCTGTGTAAAGGTTGCACGGGCCCACGTCGTCCCATTCTTGCAGTAGTGATGGTGTACCCCGGACGTTGCCGGGGGGGACCCCCGCGTGGCTACGCTCGCTTGCTCGCTCCTCGTGAATTATTCATTTCGGGGCCGTATCAACCGTTGGACCCTCACGTTCACGTGATCGTTCGTCAACCTATACATATGTATACACACATACGACGAATATCCGTTTGCGCGCGTGTATATACGTGTGACTCGATACAGTACTCATCATCCTTTTCACGCGTGTCACTCGTTCATTCCTCTTCCGTCCAGAACGTCGCTAAAACGCGTTCTACATGTTCAAACACTTGTCGAAATAAAGTCTCACATCATGCGACTGTAGGTACATCCGGTTTAGCTGCATTTTTCTACAATAATCCCCCCCTTTTCTGTTTGCTCGAAGAAATCTAAATTTCATTTTAAATTCAGAAAATGTAAATAGGTACAGCTATAACAGCAGCAGGTGTTATGCCTTGAATTAGTAAAATTTAGTTTAAATATTGAGGAAAGAACCAGTTTCGAATTTGTTAGACAAACGAAAGTGCTTCGGCTTTGTTTTCGTCGGTCAACGTCACCAGTATTTTTTGTGTGGAAAAAAAAGTGAGCCGTGATGTCACACTGAAAATTATTGCACTCATTGCTCCGTCCTTTGCTCGGCTTACATAACGTGGGCGGACCATAGAGATCGGCGCGGCAACAGGCGAGCCTTGCCAAACGAACGATTAACCTCGAACTTGTAGCTGACCTCCGTCGTCGTTTAAGAACCCCCTCCTGACATGTTACTCCAGTTTTTTCTGTGACAATACGTCACGCCGAGATGACGGCACGCTGTGATCTTGTGTCGCCGTGAAAAATAAAATTTCTCGCGCGAAAAGATCCACGGTTGCGAGACGCTTGTATAACGTTGCCACTTTAAAAATAGTCCCTCGTTGGCTAACTACATTGTATCGCGAGACTATCTCGGCTTAAGAGAACAGTTTCACCTTGAGGAATTGCATTGCTTCTCAGGGCCGGCGGTAATGATGACTTTTATACATATGTATATGAAATTGGACGATACTTAACGTTTTTCTGCACTCGGAGAAAAAGACGATACAAATGGTAACAATTATACAAATTGTGTACATAAAATTAATATACATAATTGAATAAATACTGTAACTATTTTGTAGTTATTGGAATTAAAGCTGAATGATTATGAGAACTAATAAATTCTCGTAAAATATTTTATTTAATTATGTAACATTAATTCCAAAAAAAACTTGTATAGTTATCACCTGCATTATTAGAAAGGAGCGATGATAATCCAATCCTTTGAATTAAATAACATTTTGTTATTTTTAACTCCGTGTGTCTCAAAATGTAAATCAATCCATTTTTCTGGTTAGTTTCAATGTAAACAACATTCGTATTAATGTGTGTAATTAATAAATAATAAATTTGACTCACACAAATACACTTTCTTGAATTAAATTGTTTAACTCTATCGATTTAGTAAATTAACGATATATTGACTAGAAGCAGTGGCGACCGAAAAATGATAAAAAATAACTCAAATTGGACATTATATAATTTGACATTATAAATTTAACAGTGTATACAATTGCCACTATAAAAGAATGCTTCTTTTTTTCTCTTTTTTTCTCTCTAGCGTGCAATTAATTCGGATGAAAAATATTTCTATCGACAAATAGACTATCATTAGCTTTATAAAGCGAAAGCAGGACAAAATCATCAGTCATCCACTTCAATTTGTTAAATCACTCGCAATTATACTTTTGTTTGAATCGAGGACTGGTTGCTTTGTAAACCGAACATCACAAAGCCGTCATCAATGCTCTACGCGAAATAAAAATATAATTGTTATCCATTTCAAAATTATCCGTCGTTTAACCAGACAAACACTCGCTGCTTGTAGATAGTGAGAGATAATTGTTACCGTATCGTTAAAACATTGTGAAACGATAGAACCGATCGTTCATCGCTCGTTTGTGGCGAGCGTGAAAATCGCGAAGTGACAAAGCGCCCGCCGCCGCCGCCGTCGTCGCGTCAGGAGACGCGGCTGCACTCTCGAACGCTGCAAAATATCCGGGTGTTTAGCGCGCTTTTGAAAACGAGAGGTCCCTGCACGATACCGATGTAGCCCACATGTTGTGTCGGCCGAGCGTGTAATGTCAGCGGTGAGCCCGGGTTGGCGGGCGGCGGGCGGCGGCTTAGCATCATCGAAAGGTCAACACTACTGCCGGGAGTGCACACTTGTCGCCTGGCTCGTTTACAATGCATGGTGCATCCCGGCAACGACAGACACGTCGCTTTCCTTCGGTTCATTCACCCCGGACCGAAAAAAAAAAAAAATATCTATATTTCGGGAGTATTTACGTAGAGTGGGAGAGAGGGAGTAAGAGGTGACGCAAGTATATTTCCTACGCGATCTGATGGGAACGAGAGATCCTGATCAAGCGGAGCCACAGTTATTCGTTTGTATCGTAGTTAGTTATTTCGAATAAATTCGATTACGAAAGTGATATTTCCAAGTGATTGAATATTTAAGATATTTGAACAGTCATGACAGTTACGTATATCTTTAATCTATTGTTCGTTTGTGGGAGTATTCAAATATAACATAAGCCTGCATATAACATATTTGCATAATGCGATACTCGTATAATGCGGATTTGCACAACGTAATAAAAAAATTACGACAGCCCTCATATAACGTGATAGATAAATTTAAAATATGAATTTATGCGCATATTGTGCGAAACATGTATTTTGTGCTCAAGTATTTGTGTTATTACTGAAACTCTGATTTCTTTTACGAAAGGGTGTGTTTCTCAATTTCGTAATAATTTGTTATTAGTCGCTTTAATATAACGCAGAGAATCATATAAAGCAGAGATTTATTATACGTATATAAAAGAAAAGCTTTTAAATGAGTGATGCAATCTTTCTTATATAGAGGGCCATTTTCAAATATACACAAAATCTTTCTGGCCACGTGATGTCCATTTCGATAGCGTAATGTGTGTGTGTGTATAAACAGATTTAATTTAATTTATGTGATTGACTATTACTTTATAACTTACCGTATATATTATTATACTTATATACGTATATACATTATAGATATAAAAATTTTATTTTAATATCAATAAATAGATTATAAATGAATATATTTATATATGTATAAATAATTTCTTTATTGATATTAAGATAAAAATTTTTTACCTTAATGTCTGTTTATTTATTCAAGTTTTTTACTTAACTATACACTGAGTAAAATGTTCGTTCAAAAAGTAACAAACGGATATTTCCGATTGATTTTGATCGGATTTATGACTATCCGATCAAATTTATCGGATTTATAGGACTATCCGATAAATTTGATCGTATAGTCTTATAAATCCGATCAAAATCAATCGGAAATATCCGTTTGTTACTTTTTGAACGGATAAAGCCCGGAAATTTTTCTCAGTGTACATTTCATATAAAAGTATAACTATCGTAATTGACTTTGAATTTTTAAAGATTTTAAAAAATGTATCTCAAGTTTCAATTTGTATAAAATGGAAAATATAATTCTACATTTTTAGCTATAAAAGTGGCGGGTCGCAAAAAATTAATTCGTAGACCGCTGGTTGTGCATTACTGTGTTTTAGATGAAAATACCTTGAATAACGTTAGAAATTTGATAAATATAAGAATAGAAGTTTCAACATCGCTATACATATTACATAGGGTCAACATCCAAATTATTAAGGATACTATTTTCTTTCTTAAAATGTTACAAGTCTTTTTTAAAATACGATAGAAGTCTTTTTATATATTGTCCGACCGTTGTGTAATATATCACGAGCGCTTTATTAGCAATGATTTCCATTATTTTCGCCGCTTGATGCATTTATTGGCGGATAACGCGCGCTTACTCCATACATCGATTTACGCAATCGTTTCCCAAACGCGAATAATATGTTTGTTTCTCAAGCGCGAACAGCAGCAGTTCGCACATCCAACCGATCGGATCGACCGACTGTCCGACTGAATCACCTCGCCGCGATGCAATTTCGCCGTCGCGTGTGGTTGTGTCTCGACGCGAATGCAACACGACACGATGGGTCGCGTCGCGACGCTCCAATTAAACCGGTTGATCCAAAACGAATTCCCTATCTCGCGCCCATTTCCATTTTCACGAATCCTGACCTCCTGTATTTACGTGTCAATTCCGCGCGTTCGATCCGGTGAGAACGACAGTGAGAACGACGGTAGCAGGGCGGAAGGCAAATCATCGAAGTATCTAGAATTCGAAGCTTGGGCCCGGTTCGTTTGGCGCGAAGCCAGACCGACTTACCCAATTAGGTTTCATCACTGGGTCGGCAGCTTCCCTGGCTGCCAATATTTGCAATACCTAACTAAACTGATCCAATTATAACCAAACCGCCGCTCCATCAACCGATTGACATATAGCTTGCGCTGTGCGCCAGATACGCCGCGAGAGTGAAGCCGTGTGCTGCCTCGCCGCTTCTCGACGTTCATCATCGTCGCCCGACACGCGCGTTTGCTGTATAACTTGGCGGCGAGAGCGACGTCCGTGATAACTTCGGTCTCGGAACGTAATTGAAAAGTCGATCCAGGAGAGACATCGTGCGTCGTGCGTTGAGAAAATTGTCTTTTCGTCGAAGAGCATTTCGTGTGCCGAGATTGATACATAAAAAAATAATGCAGGTACCTCATACGAAAATGAATATTATATATATAGAGGTATCTTTTGTAATAAATACACGGCATTAATTATTAATAATTGTTTATTAAAATAATTTACATGAGTATTGTACATGCAAGTACTCGATCGCTCTTTTTATGTCATTTATACCGTTAAAATCACAGTGTCAATTTATATCCAATTTGAGTTATTTTTAATTATTTCTATTTTAGGTCGCCTCTGTTTCTACACAATATGGCGTTAATTTAACCGAAACGTGAAGTTAAATAATTTAACGCAAGAAATTGTATTAAATTTGAGTCAAATGTATTTGACTCGAGTTTATTATTTAGTAAATGCATACGTAATTAATTATTATGGATGTTGTTTACGTTGAAACTGTAACCACGGAAATGGATTGATTTACATCTTGACACACATGGAAGTTAAAAATAACAAAATATTATTTAACTCAAGGGATTGGGTTATCATTGCTTCTTTAATAACTGATAGTGTATGCTATTGATTAATGACTTAAGTAAGACGTTCTGCTTTATTAAACACTATGTTATGCACCTGTTACTTTGCATGCGCGAAAGATGTTTTGATAAATTTATTATTGATTCTTATAACACGTTAGTGACTGTAAAATTTTTATTCGTCGAATAAGAATTTTACAGTGCAACTGACGATTGTATATATAACTTTTAAGAAATGAATTTGTTTCAATATTCCAATCAGAACTATGGGATTTTAACGTTGAGGTGCTAACTTTACACCCTCCAATATTCTTTGATATATTAATACGATCCTTACAATTTTAAAGTCGCTTTTTAAAAATTGTTTATATTTGCCGAAACGTAGGACATGCGATTTACGAAATAAAACGGAATGCTTTTTGTCCCTTTCCACTTTTTTTTTTTTTTCGATCATCCTCCGCGTTCATTATTCTTTCTCGCAACCGTGCATTTATCACAAAAGACTGTGGCATGAATAATAAATTTGAAATAAAAAGTTTTTGTGGTTTTGCCCAATCGAATTCGCATTTCGGGACACCGCGCGAAGGAGCGTTTCTTGTTCCTTCGCCCGCCGGAAACGTCTCCCGCACTCCCTCCCCTCGCCGCCCGTTCCCCAACGAGTCTTCCCACGGAACATTCGCGAATTTCCTGCAGCTCGTTAATTTATTCCCCGTCGATAGGTTGGTCCTCTCTCCCGGATTCCTGATTACGCTCGCGCACACAGTCACACGCACGTACATACGCACACGTGTGTACAAGCGAATGCTCTCGAGAGAGATTCGAGAAGAGAGTCCGTGGTAGTCCATTGGCATTGCAGCCAGTCCAGCAGGAACGTACCTACCTATCGAGAGAGAGAGAGAGAGAGAGGGGGGGGGGAGACAGATAAAGAGAAAGAGAGAACATGATAGAGGGAGAGAAGGGGTGCATCGAGTGTCTATAAAGGAGAACGCGACGGAGGAAGAGGCCAAGAGGGGGGTCGGACACAAGGGGGCTTGCTCGCCGCTATTCCGGGCATTCGATTTGGTATTTTTCTTTGTATATCGCGGATAGTTGAAATTGTTCCGCAAGCAGGGCATTGATATATCGTCCCGCGGGTCCTTTGAGTTGCCCGCGCAGCTCCGAATTATCGTTCGCGTACTCTCACGGAACGGGGCATGGTTCTCCCTTGCCACCTCTTCCCGTAGAGATGAGAGAGAAGAGAGGTGAGTCCTCCTCTTATGATCGCACTTCTCCGCATCGTGTGCACCTCTCGTCTGCCCCTACCCTTCTTCCCTGCCCTCGTCCGTCCCCCCCCCCCTGGCTACCGGTCAATTTATCCGGTAGGACCACCGTCGCTTTATTTCGTCCACAGTTCGAAAATGCAGCTGAAAGGCTGCGTCCTACAAACGGACTTTTTCGTCGCATGCCTTCCGTCCGATTACTCCTTGCAGTCAATTTCTTCCGATTTCTACGAGTCGCCATCTCCTCCTTTTCTTTCTTCGATTCTCGATGTTTGTCGTTGCGATCAATTTCACCGACACTACGTTTCCGATTTTGAATATATAATCGAAATCATATTCTTGGACGCAGATATTAAAGTTTTTACTTACATATTAAGAAGGGTAGATGGAGTTTTATGATATACGATTGTGCAATCTGTGGTATCAATTATTCGAACTTTTTAAAAAAAAAATTCAATATTTTTGTGTTTATTAGGTATATATTACTTGAATCTTATAGAATTAAATGTGTGTACACAAAAAGAAAAAATATCTAAAAATTTAAATTGTACAGATCTGAAAATAATTTGTTGGACTGTCAAAATAATTTTGTAAAACACTCACGATGATTGTTAGAGTATTAAAACTTTTTAGCAGCATTACTCACCATCTTTGAGTTTTCTACATAACTATTTTTACATTTAAATTTTTAGATGATTTTCTAAATCGTTCTTTTTGATTAGGTATATATTATATATATATATATAATATAAAATTGGCGTGTTCTATTTTTCCCTCCAACCTCTGCCCTTTCGAATGAACGAACAGTCTCCTACTTGGTCATTCTCTCGCGCTAATCGACTTGTCGAACGATTATCCTGTACCATCGGTTTTTCGCGTGGAGAATGGCGATTTTATAATGCTCTTCTCCTTCCGCGCGCTCTCAGTTCGCTCCAGTATATCGGGGGCGCTCTGAAGGATCACGACGAAGGCACGAGAGAGCTTCATTCTTGCCTCTCGATTTCAAGCCTCGCGTCTTCTTCCATGAAAGAACCTGTGCGAGAAGCATCCTGGCTCATCCTGGAACTATGGCGCGCGATGCCTTTCTGCTCTCTTTTTTTTTTTTATCCTCTCTCTTTCTCGTTCCCTCTCATCCGCTTACACCGAAAGTCCGAGCTCCCCTTTGTGTGTAACGGTGAATCACGAAAGGGCGAGGGGGCCAGGTCGACCGCGAGTAAAGAAGGGGGAGAAGAAGAAGGAGGAGGTGGAGAGGAGGAGGAGGAGGGGATGAGAAGGGTCCGGAGAGTGGCGTGGGAACAAAGGAAGGCGACGAGGAGGAAGATGCAGTGAGACGGCGCATCTATAGCCCCCTTAACCCCCTTTCCTTCTATCGCTCCGTCTCTTTCTTCTTTACTTCATTCTCTATCTTCTTCCTCTTCTTCGTTTCTCGTCTCTTCCTCATCCTGGACCTCTTCCGCGCTTCCACGATCTATCTTCGGGCTTCCAATAAGAAGAAGTAAATCACTCGGAGAGAAGAGACGACGCGGCCACGCCGCTGCCGCTGCCGCTGCCGTCGTCGTCGTCGTTGTCGTCGTTGTCGTCTTTGGCGATCGATCGTTTTCGGACAAAATTATTTGCCGTCTCGTGCACGATCATCCGTTATTCCCCTCTTCGCTTATCGCGTTAAAATTAATCTCCGTAGTCTGTAACTAAGTACCGCACGGCACTCTGCAGTTCCTTCCCGCATCGCCGCGCCGCGAAAGGAGCGCCGCGGTATAACGAGAAATTGACATAAAGGGGGCTCCCCCGGGGTCAACCAGTCAAGTAGCTTCTCGATCGACGCCCCCTCTCCTTCTGTCTCTCTTTTTCTGTCCCCTTTGCTCTTTTTCGTTCTATTATCTTTCTCTTAGAGCTCCATCTCGATGAGTTCACGCAAACGTAAGTGTATATATGTATGTATGTATGTATGTATGTACGTGTACATACATATATATATATCTCATGTGTGTTTACGTGTGCGTGCGGGTGTGTTGCGGCGGGCCGGTTTGTGCCTTCTCACTCGTGATCCGTAGGATGCAGCATGACGGAGAAAGGGAGAAAGAGTGACTGTGCAAGCATGAAAGGAGAGGTAGGAGGAAGGGGGAGAGGCGCGACAGATGTGAGATGCACAGCTCCGTAGACTTATTCTTTACGTCGTAAGATGTAACGGGTTGCTGTCGAGTACTGCCGTCTTGGAAAGCACGCTCTTCTCTCAACCATACGAAAATCTGGCTAGCGATAGTTTTCACAAACATTTTCACATTATTTATTATACCATTATACCCTGATACAATTTTTATTAACTTTTGTTATCTTAAGACAAATTTATACTGATCTTACATTCTTGTCATTGTTAAGAAAAAGGATTGGAGTGTTGCAGTAGTTTTCTCACGTTTTTTTTTTTATTCTTGTATAACCATAAGCTGCTATATAATTTGAAATTACAGTATGACGCTTGATCAAGTGATACTGATGTGTATAATTATATGTAACTTATCATTATAATTATTACGTATATAATTACAGAGTTACACGTACATTTTATTATAATTTATTATAATATGCAGTTATGAATGACTATACTCGGAAGATACAGATTTCTAAAAAATATGCCGCCATGGAGTTCGCACTAGGCACTCTACCGTTGCAATGGGTCTTATAAATTAATACTTTCATTTATAATTAGTAGTGCGGGAAATCGAATGCATTTTTCGTTCCACCGAGTGATCAGTGTGATAGGATAATCGTTACTTAACGCGAACCTGGCTCTGTCTGGCCCAGGTTCGAAGTCACTCGTTAAAGCGAACGTGTAACGCACATGGTACCTTCGTGGCCGCACCTGCGTGACGTCATTCAACGGTATAACGACGACTATATTTCATAATAATGACGGCGATCGAGCCTCACGAATGAATGGAAATCCGAGCATAACTGCGAGCGAGAAACGCTCGCATCCGTTTAAAAAGAGCTATTTGTGAGCGATTGGATTTTGCATTATTTAATCGAGTGCAAAATTCCTTAGGCTTAATTTTTTATTATCTAGTTAACTTATAGTTAAGCTTAACCTGATGTTTTATTCAAAACGTTTCACCCATGATATCATCATGGATGAAGCCCATTGGATAAAATCAGATTAAACCTAACAAATGAACAGTTTCGAATAAGAGTTACGTTCTGAATTAATTCACTCGCCACTATTATTATTTTACCGATTAAAAAAATTATTTTAAACTAATTTATAAGAATTTACAAAAAAAAAATAAGGAAAGTACAGAAAAGAACCCATCACGTTCTCTTTCGATGATTTTATTATTCAATTTAAATTCTACATGCATCGTTTGAAATGTAATTTTTCTCGTACAAGCAGTCTCTTCGACGTGATTCCGAGGTAGGGCGTAATTGGTTTTCATTTGGGAATGTCAAGTGGTGGATTAGCAATTAATTGCGTATCTTTGTTGTCATTGCATTCATTTATTCGATATTAGAAAAATCGGATGAAATATATCCGGTTATGGTTTACCTATAATTACTACTTCCACTTGGTTTTATAGCGACGCACGACGATCGATTCGTAGAGACTTTAACGACAGTCTCTAATTGGATTTTAACGTAGCAGCGATACTCGATAAACTGCTAACGGTGTCTGCGATGATCCTTTGTGTAATCGACTTTGACAATTTCGTTTGATATGAGTCTGGCCGATTGTCATTTATACCGTGTCTCCGCCAGTACTTCATATTCTACTTCGTGTATGATAAATATGTTCGCCGCTCCACAGAATCCATTTTTTGAAAGTAACGAATGCCATTCAAGTCATCTATGTGTTCTAAAATTTGCTTACTCTTTAAACTGCAAATTATGTTTTTCGCCTCTCTTAAATATAATTCTATTTTGCGAGAGAATGTATTTATTTTTATTTTTTAATATTTTTTATATATTATAAATCCATGAATATTTATTCTGTATAATAGATTTATTATTATTCAAATTTATTTTAATAAAATATTTTTTTTTGTTCTATATATTACAAATTTTTTTGAAGGAGGAAATTACACATTTTTAAAACTTTTAAGTTTAGAAGTTAATCACACAATTTACTTGCAGATTTATTGAAAAGGGGAATTAATTTAATTGTGCTTTCATTTAAGTGGAGAAACAATATTTGTGACGTTGTATAAAAACAATTTGAAATTTGACAATGTTATGATCTTAAAATGAAGAAATTTCTTGGCTAATGGACTATCCCTTTAAACGCTCGCGATAGTTAACGAAAGTTAGTCGATATCTCGATCGCCCGATTACGAGACTCGATAATTGCTACAGGTGGTAATTAAGAGAGCTTTCTACAAAAGTAGCCGTTGTAATGAATCTTATAAAACTACGGAGTCGCCTGTGCGGGAATAAGTTCGTTCAACGGAAGCACTTTTACTTTGCACTATTAGATTAATCGTATTTCTGAACTTTTAGATAGAAGATGTTTACTCACGCGGTGAATTTACACGGGAATTATATTTATCGGCCTTAATAAGCATATCGAATTGCAAGCTTTTGTTAATACAACGAACAGCAATTAGCGACGTATAATTAGCCTTCTTTGAATATTGCTCAGCGATGGGAATCAAATAATCTTAACTTGGTCGTAATTGAAGTCACGTTCGAAGTCGTTGTTAAGTTGTGACTCTAATTACTACATCTAGAAAGAGGATATTAACGGACAGCGTGCATAGGACAGAATGAAATTACGAAATGTGACGAATTATGATACAATGCATCGCGACGATGCTGCCAATAAGAGTATGATCTGAAGAGTCAAGAACAAATTAGCAACAAAATAGCACTAAATTTTTGACCATGTCCCAACTCGATTTGCAATAGTGGGGGGTCCAGGTTAATAGGGATGATCTTCAGTAAGGTTTTTTTATCGTGAAAAAAGAAGGAGAAAAGAAAAAGGGAAAAAAACAGACGCCGGCAAACATCGGGAGTGCAGGTCTCTGCAGAAACGCACGTCGGCGAGTGAAATAAAAAGGTTTATGGTTGTTTCGGGTGCTCTATCTTTAGGACCTACATATCATGGCGCGCTCACTGCCTACCCCTTTCCCTCTCTTGCTCTCACTTCTCGGTCCCTCGCCCTCTGTACGTCGCAACTCTCCCGACTGAACCCTCGGCTGAGTTATTTCGCGGCTAAAATAGTCGAGTACGCCTTCCAACTGAAAGGCAGCGACTTGACGTCGCGCGGTTTTACGCGCGAACAGAATGCTTGCTGTCAAAATAAAAGCGGATTCACGTCCAGCCCTTAAGGTCTTTCTGAGGTTCACGCGTAGCGCCCACGTAATTATAGCTCATATTATTCTCGAAGCGAAGAGGCAAACGGAGAATAGAGTAAATATATTTTTTCATTGTATCCTCTTTTTCCCTCAAATCGATGTGAACCGATGTGAGGAGATTATAATGTCATTTCTCAAATGATCTTGGAATAACAGGGAAAATAAATGCTAACATTATTCGAAAATTCAAGATTTAATTGTTATTCGAGTGTAATAATCATTCACTAAAGAAATTAACTAGTCTAACGATCGATATATTGAATAATTTACTGGCACATTCCTTCTTATTTTTATACAATATATATTAATTATTTATATATAGCTTTTTGTCAATGTATTTCTTGCAGAAACTTTCCTTTCCTTATTTACAATGCCATGTATGTATGTACATAAGCATTATGTACTCGAGATGTTAAATACGTAAGAGTATCGACAGCCCATCAACAGATTTAAACCTATCGTGATTGCGCCGTTCGAAACAGTTGATGTGTATTATCGGTTGATATTTCCGCGCGTTACGTCGTCGACTCAATAAAAGCGCGAGCGAACGGTCGCAATCCATGAATGAGTTTCCGCGATGGTGGGAAACTTTGGCAAGTGGTTTAAGTACCAACAGCAGCAGCAGCAGCAACGTGCAGCGGTGGAAACGATTCCCGGTATCTTTCGTCTTCTGTCCACTCGGCGTTGGCCTTCTCATCGAGCTCTCGATTTCTTGGCTCGCGTGCAATTTCAATTATCCGCCGAGCAACGTGAGAACGTGATTCGACGGCTCGATCTACCTGGTGACGTCTGCAGAAGGTCGAGGCGATCGTGACGGATTCTCTCGTAGGAAATGAAATTACGTACAACGACGTGAGCGGTCAACTTTGTTTTCCATGTGAATAACGATGGCAATTTTTTTACCGTCAGCTACTGCGATATAATTATAAATAATCTATCCTGAAAAATTATAAATAACTCATCCTGAAATATAAGCTTATTTTATTGAGTCATCAATTTTGTAGAAGCTTAATTTCTCTTTCGCAGAAATAAATTAGACTTTTACAAAATTGATGACTCAGTGAAATAAAGTTATAGGTATTTCAGGATGAGTTATTTTATAATTTTTCAGGATAGATTATTTGTAATTATGCTTAATAGTATTCATATTATTATTAATTAGTAAGCTGTTTAATTACATCCATATTAATATTCATATTATTAATAAGTAAACCGTTTAATTACATCGTTTCATTCAATGTATGTCGAATATGATAGGATTTCTGAAAGATAAATCGACAATGACGTGTACGATAACTTGAAAATTATTTTCTTTTGATTTGCGATACTTTTGTGAATTATGATCGAATCTTTCTTCTTTTCCCACAAAGTCACATTACTTTCGTTCGGCGAAATACGATTCAGATGCCGACTTAGCTCGATCGAATTTCTCCTCGGAATTTTCCCTCGCTCGTTTTAATAGAATTCGTGGGGGACAATCTCAATTATTCATCGAGTACACGGAACTTTCCTCCATCTCTTTTCGCGCGCTAAAAATTCAAGGGAGCGATTCGCGGTACCGATGATTCACGACCGTCTAATTTTCCCGTGGCCGCGTTTACCCGACCGGCGGGAATTATTACTCGCGAATAATGGCGGCGGTGGCTGTGTGCCGCTCTGTCGGCGTTTAAAGCGGAGTTAAATATTTAAATCGGCGAAGACAGGCACGCGCCCACGTCCAACGCCTACCTCAACCATGAATCGCCACGCGGAATGTATCCTCGCTGCTGCAGCTGTCTCTCGTTCACGATCGCACGATATATGATCATTTGATCGAACAATCGCGTGACGCTATCCGAGATCCAAAAATTGTTCGTTTATATTCGCGAAACGATCTCCAAGCGCGCAGAACATGCCGTGCGTCTGCGGGTTAAAACGCCGAGAATAATTTAAGGTCGTGTTTACAAACCTTAGATAAAATTAACTAAGCTTTACCGGATTCTCTCTATCATTTTCCAATTCCGAAAAGAAAGAGATCAATTAACCGAAAGTCTTGGAATTGTGACCAAGATGTAAATTATTGTCTTTATTGATAAATAAAGGAATTACGATATATATATAGTTTTTTTTTTCTAATGATAAAATAATTTTATTTAAAACATGCGATATAATATAATATAGAAAAAAATGTTATAAAAAAAAAAACTTAAAATTATAGGTATTTTTTAATCTTATTATACCTATTGCCAATCTGCATTTAGTTTTATTTTGAAGGATACATATGGAAAAAGTTACGTCTGCCTAGCTGGTCTTCCCATTTAACCAAATCTTAATGAATAAATTATATAATGCACTATTTATGCGCTCTCCAAATCCACATTTTTTTTTTAGCTAAACGAAATAAGCGCAAAAATTTTTTTTTACGGATTTCGAGAGCGCATAAATAATCCATTATTATATAATTTATTCATTAAGATTTGATTAAGTGAGGGGGGAGAGAGGCCAGCTAGGCAGACATAAAAGTTGATGAATATCTTCTAATATTAATTTTTATTTTTAGCTTGATTCTGTAATATTTTCAACGTTTTACGTATTCGAGCTTCCCGTTCATTCATTATGCAATATGACATAGGGATCATCGGGTCGTACAGGGTGGCGATAAAGACACTCGTTCATTGAATTTATTTACAAAATAAGTAACAAGCATAATAAATTAATGTGACTTGGTAATCTCTCGTACATTTTCCGGTGCTTGGTGATAACGTAATAAGATTGTGCATATTATCGTTTGGTATCTATAAATTGCCGGATAAATATTTACAGCAATTTATTTATGGATTTGGAGAGTATTAAGAATTATGTGTGCGTGTGATACCAAAAAACGATAAACGTGTATATGTTATTTCTAGTTTATTCTTTCCTCATGTAAAGCTGTTTTATCTGTTATTTTAAAGCAAAAATTATCATTCCTAAAATAATTTCCATATACGAGTATTTTGTAAGAAGCATTAAAATTAAATAAATAAATAAAGCAGAGAGAGGAGACAAAAAAATTCGCACATATTTTTCAGTTAAAAAGCAAATTTTAATATATTATTATTATCATTATCATTTTTACATATTATTTAACATAAATAGTTATTACTATTTATACTTTAAATTTTTAAAAATGAAATCTTACTCAAAACAAGTAAAAATCCATTATAATTGATAATAAAAATAATACATTTTTGAAATGGAACGACATTTTATTTTTTAAGGATGAATGTTTAACTCTAATTATGTAAAATGAATGTTCCATTCGTTTGGAGTGAAACATTAGTTAAAATGACTTCGGTGAAAGAAGTTTTAATTTAAAAAAATTATTTAAACTCGGTATACATATACGTAGATTTTTGTCAGCATTTATCCGTGGAAAAAGCGTTGTCGATATTTCTATATTACATTGATTTTATAAAACAACATCGACGTGACAACGAGATGACGATCAATGCTACTCGCTTATTACCAATCTTCTTGCTTGGCACATGTGTACTGTTTCCAATTGTTATAGTTATGTTGAACATATCGAGTTTAAAGTTTTTAATAAAAAATATTTATTTTATGACGTAGATTGGAAGAATTTACTTTATATGAATGAAAAAAATCACTCCAACTTGAATAATTTAATAATCTTTCTATTTTTCAAATGGGATTTTTTTTTATTCTAAAAAATTAGACAGTGCTTAAAAGATATACTGTATAAAATATATCACCATGTATCAACAAGTATTTATTTCTTGATTACTCTAAATTTATTATTTTTTTCTGTGACTAAAGTATTGCTGTAGCAAAAACTGTAATAGCGAGTAATACTTTTTGATGCAAAGAAACGAAGGTTTTAAAGAAAGCCTTCGTTCTTTAATAAAATTCTTTGCAGTGCCCGCGCAATCATTGTCTAATTAAGTTTCGTTTCCTCACGCTTTGTAACAATTACGAGTAATCTATCAGTTAGTTGAGATCTATTAACAGAGAAGAGGAGGAAGGGATAGATGCGATCGCAGTACATGGATACACACACACATTTTTTCGATTCGATAAAGCAGAGCTTCGATGCTTTGGCCAACAGCCAAAGTGTGGGCGTTTACGAGAAGTAACGGAAAGGTGCGAGTTACGTCGTTCCGAATTGGCAGCTCCTTCCATTAATCGATCATGAGGAAGGATTTCTCGAGAAGTTTCTCCTCCTCTCCGCCCGTGTAATACACGATCGATCGTCTTTACTTAGGGATCGAAGGCATTTTGCCACAATATCCTCCGAGATAACACGATTAGTCACTAGAAATATATTTAAGGAACGACTGCATATAAGGATCTGGCAATATTTTACAAATCGCGGCCGCTTTGATTTATGATGTCGGACCTAAAGAGATAGATGAAGAACTTCTTACAAACGTGAATAATCGAATGTATTTTTTAGTCGTGTACGTTTTTGTTTCTTAATTTTTGTACTTTTAGAAATAAGGTTTACATATATAAAATAAAAATATACAAAAAAAAATTTTACTAAATTTTACTAAATTTTTGTTTAAATACTTTTGTTTGGATAGATACTAGCTAAATATTTACTAAATGGAAACAAATATTTATTTGGTACAAGTATCATTAATTTGATTTAACTATCACTTTTTTTTATCTAGTAAATATTCATTTACAATAAGTAAATGTTAAGTTAATAGTGTTTAAACAAATATTAAAATTTAACATATTTTTTTCTTAGTGTAGGCAATCTCTCTCGGGGAAAAAAATATTTATTAGTTATTTTATAAATAGAAATTCGATATATATATAAATATGTAAACACATTTGCACGTGCGACTGTTGTTAATTCTATAAATTACAAAGATATCTATAATCTGAATGTCAATGTTAACCTGGAATTTTTTTCTTTTTCATTTCAGGTAAGTGCATCACATTTTCCGGCCTGTTTCACCATCGTGCGTATATGTGAGCAGCATATGTTGTGTATGCGTTCGACGGGCGCGATACCAGGTTACGTATGCATAATAATCGCGTTTACCGGCTCTCGTCTGGCTGCTCATAGATATACCATTTTAATCTTCTTGCCTCCTATTCTTTTTATCTCTCTTCCTCTTTCTCTCTCTTTGTTTCTTTCATCGTTTTCTAGTTTCCTATGGAATTATCGACTTGCATTTTTTATAACTAAATACCTCACGTGAGCGGATATGAGGCAACATTCATTTTTTTATCACGATCTGCGATTGATTTTTTTATGTATTGCACTCCGACTTCTCAATAACCAATAACGCATGTTAATATTTTTTTCAATATGCAAAAATCCGAGAGAAAAACATTTTAAAGAAGTAATATATATTATTTTTATTTATTTAACCATGCAGATGCACAACGATTATCTTAAATTTTATATTACACGTGTACGTTTTAAAAGGACACTTTCGTATACACATTTTACATATTCGAGAAGACATTTACTCCATAGTACTTACAAAGAATCAAACGGTAAACTCGTTCCTCCTCCGTGACATTTCTCCACTAGGAACTCGTTAGCTGTGTTATCCGCTAATTTATTGTTTCACGGACTAATTCATTCCGCGTTCCTTGTTCGAGGGCATTATTCACGTCGCTCGGACGGAGTGGCACATGTATTTTTGTTCGAGACGTCATTACGTAAATCGTAGGCATCGGGTAGAAAAACCCTGCAAAATGCAGTTGTGCATTCAAAGCGCCGCGCGCGCGCGCGCGCGTTCCTGCTGCCAGCCTACGCGATCCGACGCTATGATTTATATTGCAACTTCGGTGAATTGCGCAAAGGCGCTCTGTACGGGAAAGCTGGAAGATGCGAGGAAGATAGTTTTTTCAGTTCGACGGTGAAAAGACTCGGCGGTATACACATTCGCAGCTTTTGTATTTCCAATACTGATCTCTCTCGCAATACAATTTGCACGAGGCCGATTAAATCTTTATACGAGATTTCAACTCGTGTCTCCCATGCATTTTTTTTCACCTGTAAACGTTTTGAATAATTTGGTTTTTTTTGGCCATGTTACATTGTGAAAAAGTTTTATATAAAATTGCATTTATAATGAATAATTTTTTGAGATTTACCATTAAAGATGTATATTTACACATGTAAGTAAAGTTACAACTTACGAATAGATTTATCTAATTAAACAATTTGTAAAAGTAAATTTACAGTTGTGAAATTAAGTTTATCGAAATATTTGTGAAAACATACAATTTTATATATTTCCATTGTAAATTGAGTTTTTATACATTATTTATGTAATTTTACATACTTTTTTTTTCAGTGTATTGACATTCTTACAATGAGCAGTGCTCTGTATTATAAGATTAATACATCGTGTATATAAATCAATCTGCCGAAAGTTAAAGAAAGAAAATGTATTCTAAATAAAAAAATATCTCTTTAAATAAGGTAACGCAAAGGAACCTGAAATTTGGTTTAGAATAAAAAATGCCTTTAAGAATATTTCTATTGGCATGCGACATTTTTGTGTATACGCTTTTCTTATCGCGAAGGACGACGATAATACACCAAATGGATGGATGAGCGAGCCTCAGCCGAATAATAAATTTGTGACGATAATTATTGCTAATGCCGTCATTACTGTTCTACGCGGTGACCGGCGATAACGCGTCGTCTCCTCTATTCGCAACAATGCTCTTCCAGCTTACCATGCATTGCATAGCATCGCGGTCACGTTTTCCCCATTAACGAGCGCTAAACGTTTACAATTCGATAAGAGACCTACCGTTATTGTCGATCTTGTTCTGTCCCACCGTTCTTGAATTTAGCGTCGCGCTCCGACGCGCCTCGTGGCGATTACGGAAACGCGCTCCCTGCGCTCCTGCGCCTCGGTGACTCTCCTCTTTTATTGTTGCCTGGAATTTTGATAAATCTCCCCCGCGCGCGAGCAAGCGCGAAAGCGCGGCCGCCCGGGGAATTTATTTGCCGAGTTTCGCGAGACTTTTCACGTTCCTCGTACGACGGCGCAGTAGTAGTAAGTCTTAAAATATAAATTAGCCGCGATAAGGCACCTTTGTCGGCTCTCCGCCCCTCTGCCGTAGCCTTGCGTGCCGCGAATCGTTCCAGAGACGGATTTAAAAGATGCAGCAAAAAAACTTTAATGACGACAAGCGATAATTCCTTTCGTGTTTTAAAATAACACTCTTTTTACGATAACACCGTCGGACGTTATTTCTCTTCTTAATTTTTCAATTTTTGATTTTATTATGCTCGATAAAATGGAGGACCAAATTATGATGTTACTGTAAACTATAACTTTATGTATTTTTATCATTACCTTTAGTTTTGGCAAAAATATCGTAAAATCTGTTAATAAACATCTTCGCGCTATTATCATTCAAGTATCTTAATATATTCTCTAATTAAGTAAATTATTAAAGTTAAAATTTGAAATATTTGTTAAAGGAATTGCAAAATAATTTTAGTTTAAAATATTTATTAATCTTTTGTAACGTTACATATTACAGAGAACGAAGGCACTTCTTTACTTGAATGTACTTTAGCCTAAGAAAAAAAGGATTTATTTAGCTGCGGCCCTGGAAAGTCGTATTCGTCTCTGGTCTATTCATGTTTCCTGCTCTGTGAAGTGTTATGCGTACGTATGTTTGTGTATATTTCTGTGTTGAAAGACACTCGATCGTATAACACTTGCAGGAGTCACACATAATCGCCAGACCGTGATCGTTACACGGGTAGGTAGTCATGTAAAAAAATTAACGCTTGTCCTCTAATTACGTTTTCGCGGTTAAAATTTGCACCTTAAATCACGCCGAGAAAAACGTAGACGAACGTCGGTTGCTTTACGGCGCGATTCTTATCCGACTCCTGAAATCGTAGGGACTCGCGTTATATCAGCACGACGGCGATGTTTTTCAACGTGCCGATTTGATAGTTATGTAAATACCATGACGTTTTCTGCCACGAAGCGTTAAAGTGCACGACATTTCATATAAATTCTGTATTTTACCGTTAACTTACCTGGCGTAAAAAATCTGATATGTTAAAATAGTCACACTCTAACCAGAACGTAAAAAGAATAATAAATACATCTCTTGGAGTTTATAAAAGATCTTTTTTTGAATTTAATGAGAAGATATTTTTTTAGGCAAAATGTTACAAAGTCATTAGATTAATATAATATATTTGACAGTCTTAATTTAAACTAATGTGGCGTGAACTATTTTAGCCATTTCCGACTGGCTTCAAGATTAACTCACTCGAAATAATTTAGCATTGAATTTCCTAACCCCAAGATTCGTCGTTTTAACCACAATGTTTAATTATAAATCTTTTTTGAAGTTAAACTAAAATAGCTATGAGAGAAAATAATCTTATCCGACGGTACGCATTTATGTATATAATGACGGATTAGAAATAAAAGTAAATCAACTACATATAAGAAAGTATTTTGTGCAAAAATCATTGCACAAGAGAAAATCTTGTATCTAAATACATTGAAGATTAAGATATGACTAATAATACCGTTGCATAAAGGCTTTCTATTTGAAAGAGAAACGGATTTGCTACTTGGTGTCTTATCAGATTAAATAAATGTGCCTATTAAAGAATTATATATAATTCTTTAATAGGATTATTTTATTGTATGATTGAAAAAAATTAGATTTAAGAAAAAAAATTAGATATTTTTTAGTAAATATAATTTAGCAGCAAATGTATGTTGATTTCAAATATTTTTTTTTTATATTTATCTTTAATAATTCTTATAATATTTAATGAATATACTTATATAATAGTTATATAGTTATCTAAACTCATCGTTTTAGATTTCTATAAACGATGTTATTTAAATTTATTTGTAAAATTCTTCAAAGAGAAGCGATTCTTTAATTATTTCAAAGGCAATGCAAATCTGTTTTTCCTTAAGAATCATAAGACACGCGTTTCTTCGTATTTTCATATTGCAGAATTAGTATTAACATCACTGATTCAAATATTGCGTTTCGGCTTACGTACGCGCGAATCTGTAAACTCTTCTAATCCGCATAATAGCGCGCGGTAACGTCTCGTGTTCATATTTTGCTGCGGTCGGTCGAAGAGAGCGACGGTGGCAGCTGAATTATTATCGCGATATGCATTGGGAATATTTAATCGAAGAGCAATGAGTCGTGCGGCTGCACGCTCGCATGCGTGTACGCGTCGCGTGCATACACACGCTTCGTAACGGGAATGATCGGCCAATCGCCGCCGCCGGTCAGAACGATAAAGCCGGAATTGATCCACGTATTTGTAAACCTGCACCGTATCGAAGTACGAGCTGCCGGCTCGTAAACCGTGGCCCCCGGGCTTTTACGGGTCATTTCGGGATCTTGATTTATCGGTTTGTGCGCGCGATGATCGCGAAATCGCGCGAAACAATGGATAAGGCACATTTCGCGTATCGTCTCCCTTCAATCGCGATTATTCGCGAATATCATCGAGTCACGCTCCGAAAATACACTTTTACGCAAAAACTTCACGTAACTTCGCTAATAATTAAAAATTTTTAGCAAAAATGTAAGATTATTTTTTGATGTGATATTATATTCTTCTTGGACGTGTGCTATATTAATAATTCTAATTGTGGTCTTTATTTGAAAAATGTGATCTTTTTATAAGGTCTTTTTAAATTAATTTTCTTGAACAATATTCTTTCTTAGAGAAAAGTAATTCTTTCTGATCATTTATTTTTATAATAATATTAAATTTGGATATATATAAAATTTATAATCTCTATATACACATGTAAACAGTTACGAGTATATTAAGATTTAATCTGAAAATTTCAGTTCTCTTATGTTATACATATATCTACGTATATATTGTTGAAAGAAAGTATCATTGTTTAGAGGCACCTTGTATAATGTAAATGTGGAGAAGGTTTGTTTAACGATGGGCGACTTTGAGAATTACTATCCTGTACACTCCTCAAGATTTACGATTGGTCTGACAGCATTTTCTCTCGCACGATGTGTACATAATTGCATCAACGTTGCTATGAAAGCTTTGTTCTACCTTCTATTCCGGGTAGAAGTATGCGGAATCGCATTCCGTTTATGAAATTTATATTCTTTATACAAATGTTCTTAATGTCGATATCTTGCAAGAATTCTTTTTTCTTCATGCCGATGAAAGCACGAGTTGATTAAAGTAGGATGACATGTTTTACTACTTGAACTTGTCACGATTAACTAATTTCAGTTCTGCTCCAATTGTGGTTAACCTTAATCTAATTGATAAATAGAGTCAAGAAATTGAATAAATAGAGAACAAAGAAATAGAAACGCTGTACATAGGTTTTCTGTGAGCTTAAGTGATTAGTAAAGATTAACAAAAAAAAATTAGAGAGATGACAATGTTATTCTTTTCGAAAAATTTTTTAATTGAGGTATTTTTTTTTAATATGCTATATATAGGTGCTATATATCGGATATGGAGATTATACGATTCCATAAAGCATAGTTTAATATCACTTGTTGTAATACGTATCTATTGTAGAATTTTATTATATATTATATTTAGATAGTTGAATAAATTTTTAAGATTAGATAGGTTAATCTAAACTTGACTATCTAAACTCATGAAATAAAATAAGATAACCTTATCATGAAATTAAACATAACTTTATGTTTATATTGTTATTTAAAGTAAACAGTAATAAAGATAATTACACGAAAAAAATATTAATACGTGATGTTATATTGAGAAAAGATTTTTTTTAATAAAAACTTATAAACATTGATGGAAGATGAGGACGGTAACATAGATGAAAGATAAATTATTTTTTTACACTTGAGCTTTATTTTAATTTACTCGCGTTTTTGTTTGTCTTTCAATTTATATTTCAATAGTTAATTTAATTTTAATTCTACAGTTAAATTCATTATAATTTTTATCTTTGTTAATATCTTAATATTGATCAAGACTTATTGTTAGTACAGTTGAAACGTTCGTATTCGTACCTATACACAATTATTTGAAACTAAGGGGTTTCGATATTTAGAAAAATAAGTTTCAATTATTCGAAATTAAATTAACTTTATATTTTTAATTTACAAAACATTTTCATTGCTCATCCTTCGGCTTTAACCTCTCCTATTTGTTTTACATAAAACGTGTCTGACTTTATTTGTTATAAATTATTTCATTCAAATGTATTTACTTCGGTACATCGAAGTTAAAACTATCAGAACTATTATATATTTTCAAAAGATTCTGCAGATGAAAACTATTGAGTGCATTCTATTATGCGTTAAAGGACTTGTATATATATATTGGGAAATGATTGTGTGTATTTACTCATAATTTTATCTCACTGTCGCACAAGTCTATCTCGTTTACCTTACAGAAAAAAGCTTTCTAACGCCCATGATTAGGAATCTATCGACGGCGAATTCTACTATGTGAGCCTTGTCATCGTTTACTTAACCATCATACTTCAATAGCCATCTCTAATCTTCCTTTATGGTCTTTTCTGACTAATCTTTTTTCCGTTTCTTAATGGGCCGGGGCATCTATTATACTTTCCAAGCGTGCACATAACGTTACTGAAAAGAAGATATCTTATATCAACATTGTTATAAATCACCAGACCTACTGTCTGCAGGTAGAAAACCTAGATTAGGTTCGATTTTACCGTAGTTTACGGCTTGTAAAGGTTCTTTTTAGGATTATGTAGCCGAGATTCGTCCCCGAATGAGCGTTCAAACTGCTAAAAGTTCTACGATAATTGTACGCTTATATCATTTTATAGTTTAACTCTCTTGTAGGATAATTTTCTGGAGAAACACACGTTTAATTGCACATTAAAATCCCAAGTGTTCTAGTCTAGACGAGATATTTTAGCATCATGACTTTATCATGACATTCATCGCAGATCGTTTCAACTTTATTTGGATTCTAAATACGTCACACCTCGTGTCGCATATTGTTAAATGCATGACAAAGCAATTAATTTATATACTTATGTAGCAATTTCGATAAAGAACATAAAATTATTAAATGAAAGAGTCACTAATGAATTGTTGTCGATTAAAATGTTAACTTTATTTATCAAAAATATATTTTAAATTACAATAAAAATACAAATAAAATATATCTCATAAATGTAGAAATATTATTGATTTTTAAAGATAATTTTTCTAAACTTCATCAGACAGTTAAAAGTAATAATAATAATATATAAATCACGAGATAAACGTCGATAGACATTTAAATCATTGTAATAAATATTATAGGATCATCATTTATTATTAAACTTAGGTTCAGTTTCATAATATACTTTTGTTGCATAGTTATAATCTTCATATAGCGAATAAGCGTAGAATATATACAATATATCTCTATATAACGTCAAAATCTGAACTCATTGAAATTATATTAGCGGCTCCAATAAGCCTCAATTATTGGTTTCGAAAGACCATTGATTTACATGAACAATGTGTGGCTTTTATAATATTAAAATTTGAGCTCGAAATATCAGTAACTCCAGTAAATTTTAGTCATTTCATTTAAAGACCGTTTGATTTAAAATGGGTGATAATTGTTTATGTCGGCGTTTGCAAATGCAGTGGCGTATGTTTCTCGAGGGCACTCTCGATAGATGAACCGCCACCAGAAATAGTCACTGTTTTGTCTCCTGATCGGAGACCGTTTCGCTCCGCTTGCATGCAGAGGCTCTCTCAGCGCAGTTTTCTTCGTCTATTTCCGATCCTCTCTTGCGCTCTCTCTCTCTCTCTCTCTTCCCATGCATCTTGTCTCTTTCCGCCTCGCAAGAGTCCGCAAAATAAGACGTCTCCGCAAGTACATACGCAAAAGATAAAGTGAAAGAGGGATAAACCGTTGAGAGATTGTGAACTGAGAGACCAAGTGACTCGCGCAGTTTTCATCGCTTTCCTCCTTCCACCTTACCGAGATGCAGCTGGCTGATGTCGCAATTCTATCTGCAAACGAGTCTTCGCTGATTCTCGATTTTTACTGCCGTCATTGTATTTGCTTTTTGCCAGAGTATCAGAGTATAAATTATATCATGCAATTGTAGGAGACTTAATTCCTAATTGTTATGAAGTGAATTGATCTGCAAGGGGCAATTTCTTCAGTAATATAATATTATACGTTAGATTAATTAACAACCGTACAAAACACGCTTTGATTACATACAATGTAGAAATGCAACCTCCTATTTACCAATTAGTTTTTCTCACGGATCGTATCACGTACCGTCAGTAGTTATTAGATAATTATTCACCGCGCATCTCGATTTATCTGATCAATTCCCGGAGTAGCGTATATCACTTGGCGTATTATATATGGAGAGAGAAAATTGCGAATAAAATATTTTTCACAAAGAATTATCGTTTCATAGAAGACTGCACACGTTATCGCGCTCATTTGCGCTAGCGGGCGGAGGGATGCGGCGGGGACGCGCTTAGAAAATGCATGAAATACCATCGAAAGTTATATTACGACCGTTGTCGTGAAATATCACCATTACGGCACACGCAATAAGAAACCCGCCATGCAGTAGCAGCGACGTGAATAGCCCCCAAGTGCAAGAGTCCTTTCTCCCTGGTGCGACGGCCTGCACCTGATTGCATAAACGCCGTAACCGGCGAATATATGTGCATTTGTCTGTGTACGCGCGTATGTCTATCTTTCTCTCTGTGTTGCGGTATTCGTCGCGCAACGTCCTGAAATGTACTGACCTTCTATTGTTCCGCGGACAAATCGCCGTTCGCCGATGCCTCTACGCTCCTGACGGCGATGTACTCTCTGTGCACTGATTTGCCGACGAAGCAGAGAAAAGAGCTCGTTTCGAAGAGTCGTGGCGAATCTCGTTGTCCATAGACAGGAACGGAGAGAGAGAGAGAGAAAGCCACGATTACTACGGTGTGCATCTTGACCTTTTTCCCCGGCCCTTGCAAATGTCATTAAACCGGAGATCGTGACGATCTGTGCTCGAAATAGCCTTTGAGATGGATGATACTTTTCAAATCGAGTGAAGATGAAAAAAAAAATCGAGGTGTTGCTCTCGCGCGGAAGAAAGCGCGTAGAAAGGAATCTGAACCGAAATACCGACAACTTTCCTATTCGCTATTTCGACCGCCATCTTGGACCTAGTTTGTCTGTAATCCGATAAGCGCTTAGTATTATTGGTACGATTACTAGGTCCAATATGGCGGACTTTTGCGCTACTTTGATTAATATAGAGCTTTAGTGTACTGCACGGAGAGAATTTTCTTTTAAAATTTACCCTGAAAATATGGTGATTATGGTACAATACAATATTTTGAAGATTTTTACCATGCACTTCAGTAAAATTGATCAAACTTATTTTATACTTTATTGTAGTTTTATTAATGAATGAGAGAGATACAATCTCGCGTAAAGTGCAACGGATGTTTTTTAGATGACATTCCATTGTATCAGAAAGTTGTTGCAGATAAGTTATGAGAACGTAATTCAATAATCTTCACTTTGGAGTGGTTTTAAGCGTTGTCTTTTGGGTCCATTAGCGAAGTTGTGTATTTTAGCATTCTCACGTTGTGTACACGCATACGTAGGTGAAGGTGTGCGTAGATAATGGGACGCGTGAAATTTGCATAAAGCCGTGTACAACGGTGGTGCAACGATACGCCTGACAATGAGAGAAAGAGGGAACCGATTACAAAGTAAGACACTTGCAGATTGTAGCTAGAGTTACCGCGGTTAAGCGCATTATACACGCTTGCAACGGCTCGTAACGCGCTCTTCTCTACTTTCTCTGTTTCTCGTGTTGTTCCTCCCCGCTGTCCGTTTGCCGTGTTTCACGCGCTTATGAATCCTCTCGAAAAGTGTCCGGAAAAGAGCACCGAGAACTGCGGTTAAAGAACGCTTCAACGATACATTTCTTTTTTTTTCGAGAGAGAGAGAGAGAGGGAGAGAGATTCTAGGAATAAATTCTCAGAATATATTTATTATTTATCAGTTATTCATATTCATATATATTGATTATTAATTCGATTACGAAATCGTTGTTGTATTTAAATTTGGAATTCATTTCCGTTATATATGAGTCATGGGCTAGACACTGATATATTATGTGACTTATGAGTCATACGTGACGTATGTTGCACGTTAGTGCGACTTCGCATTCATATTTCCTTCATTTCCCGAAGCAAGAGAATAAAATGTATGAGAAAACTCAGAAAATTTATTACAGCACTTTACAGAAATCTATAATTTGCGGTTATATCAAAACGTACGCGTTTAAAAAATAGTGAAATTAATTTTACCGATTTGTTATATTTTTGTCTACAAGGTTGAACCCCTTTTGGAACAATTCTAAAATCATAAAGTGCGAAATGTGTAACTGGAACATTCTTCATTTGCGTCCTTTGTTACGCGTATCACTATCTCTTGTATCGTATGTCGTCATCGTTTTCGTATCGCACGGAACAAATTTTCGCAATCACTTGAATTCTTTGTCGTACGACTCGTGAGTCTGATTTCGGTCGTTTCGTACCGATTTGTCACGTGTAAAAATGCGTATCTTTCACTTTTATAAAAGCCGAATTCGGACAAATGCGTATCTCGTTCGACTGCGTGAAACAATGCAATACAAATGCATGGTCACTCGTACCTGTCTTACCTGCATACCGTTGTCTATCTTGAAAATCAGTCCAAGTCCACATTTTTTAGTCCTGACTAAATCGTGCCTATTGTGATGCTACGGAGCGTACTTCCCTCGGTCGAAATCACATTTTACGGTCATATAAATCGTATTAAATTCACGTGCGTGAAAACGAGGTTATTATGACGATAATAGACATAATGTGACATCACAATTCAACTGTATTTCAAATTTACGATGTAAAAGTCGTTTTGCTTGTTGAAATTGCGGTAGTTTTGTTTTCGACAGATATCAAATCCAAATCCCGACCAAAGGGCTTAGGAAAAGCCAATAATTCACCAGCGCGATATTTGTTGTTTATTGATAACAGATGCGCGACTGCGGAAAGCCAGATAATATCTGTTTTAACTCTAGATTTTTTTTTTTTTTTTAGAAATAACGCGGATTTGATATTGTTTAATGCCAAATACATATTTTCAATGTTCTTTGAAAATAACATTCAATTAAGTGATTTTGTTTGAATTAATTTTCGTAGCAAGGTGTTTATATGTGTACCGAATAATATGTAAACATTTTTTCTGGAAAAACAAATTCGTTACCTAGCCATTGAAAACTGTTAAATTTATAAAAGATGAAATTTATCTATAGAGAGGAAAGACGTTTTACAAGTTAAAAATAGCGATATTACATTACGAAGTATTTCAATTTAAAAGCACATCACCGCGTTACATAAAAAACTCGTTAGGTTCTATTTTTAATGTTTTAACTTCCCGCCAAAGTTGTATTTTGAAATTTGATGCTCGCTGTTTTTTTCCTGTCTCAATTATCGGCAGTTATTTTACTAGATACCCGGTATCTATAGCCAATGCTACGAAAAGCGTGACGAAGCGATGATTGAGAATGCTTGAGTACCAGAGTTCGTTCTGCGAGATCTTGGTACAGTAGGCAGAGAGGGACACGAAGGGAAAAAGATAAAGAAAGAGGGTACTGATAGAAAAGTGCTGACTACCTGTGGTGATAGAGAAGAGATAGCAAGGCAAGGGGCAGGGTGGTAACACAGGGAAGAAAGAGTGGCTGAAAAGACACCGGCGTGGCGCTGAGAGCGAAGAGACGCAGAGAGAGAGAGAGAGAGAGAGAGAGCGAGCCGGGGCCTTTATAGCCGAGGCGAACCGGTTTTCCGTATCTCCGATGACTCATCCTTCGCGACGACGCAGCGTCAAGTGCATTTCCTGGCCTGGCTTGGCCTGGCCTGGTCGGGCGCTTCTCAACCTAAACTATCCCCCTACCTCGTAACCGAGCGTCCGTCACTCCTCGCCGCGTGCTCTCTTCCTCCCCTCTCGTACCTTGTCGTCTTCTCCCCTCAGTCTCGCTCATTTTCTCCGTTCTTCTCTTCGGTGCAAGCGAAGAGTGCATCTCAGTGGTGCTCATACGGGAGAGACATTGCTTCCGTGTCTTGAAAATGCGTAATATATACGACGTAGCACCTATTCTTTGCCTTTTGATGTAACAATTATGGTAGAAAAATCGCACGAGGAAATACGAATTCAAAGAGAAAAACTCAACATGAGAATTTTCTCGCTCGGAACTTGTAACGTTTTCACTCTCCCGGATGATGTTATTATTTTATATTTTAAATTATTATTCTTCCTCTCTCGCAGAGAGGATCTTGCTCACGAGGAGAAAGCTGGAGAGCTGCTGTTCTTGGGATTTGCCATTTTTTTAATAATACAGATGTACGCACACACACACACACACATATATATATATATATATAAATATAAAATATGTATATTATATATACATATATAAATACATACATACGTGCATACATATATATACAACGGCAATAACGTCGAGTTACGCAGAGAATTCGCGCGAAACGGCCTTTTACAACGGAAACGGTAATTTATGCCGCGCTAACGTTCTCGCAAAGTTCAAAGTGCAGCAGCTCTACGAAGCGTGTGCTGCGTGTAGTGTGCAGCGCGGAAAAAGCAGGCATTAGCTACCGGCGAACGGTACTTTGACTCGCGGTGCATCGCGGCGCATTAATTAACGCTCGCGTATATTGGACTTAACCTGATTAGTTGACATCGGAGGGTAATTAAAGCGCAATAGTCACGGGATGGGCAACGTGACCGCAAAAGTATCAGTTGCGATCAGACGTTTTGCTCTCATTCGCGATTCAGTAGCTCCGTTTTCGAAATTGTTTCCGCGATTAAAAACGAAGGACCTTTTACAAGAGCTGTGAATTTGCGACGCGATTAAATGACAAAAAAAGAGAAACGTTCGGTGTGGAATATTGAAAGGGCTTTATTTTTATATAGAATTTAATTTCAGCACAACGAGAGATATCAAATCGATTATTGAAATGATCGTCAAAAGCATATACACGAAACGTATTACAAACTTTACGCACGCTTTACCTAACGTGAACTTTAAATTTGTGAAAACATTCGCGATTAAAATTACATTTAGCAACACTTTGTACGTATATGTAATTAAACGTGTAGGTGATATGCGCGTTGTCTGCAAATGTGAATTTATTCCCCCGGAAGCTCGTCGACTCTAAATAAAAAGCCAAACCGTCGTGGATCATTTGCTGCAGGATGAAGGAGCTGCCTCAGAAGGAGGAAGCTTCCTCCGCGTGAGAGAGGCTAGGTGAAACACTCTGGCAGTTTGATTTATGGCCGACGTACCGAGTTATCGCTTTGCCAATAGTGGAAATCGAGGAGAAGGAGCGCGTTGCGAGAAGTCGAGGGCGGAAGAAAAAGGGTGTAGTCGGAGATGAATCGATGAACGCGCGAGCGTTTTTTACTTTTCGCTTCTTTCGCGATTGCTGTTCGATCATTATCCTTTCGACCTTTTCACCTTATATACTTCACGAAAATAAAAAAATATTTTGCTGGTGCGTATCTTAATTTTTTTTTTTTTTTTGAGCTGGCTGAATATGTTTACGAATCAAAGGAATCGCCATTTCGAAGATCTTTAGGCAAATGGAAATTTTTAGTCTTATAAAGATTAATGGATACAATCTTATCTGATGAAATATTTGACAACGTGATTTAAATATTGAGCAATATTTTAATACGAGCCATCACTTTCGTCGTTCTAGAAAAATTTTCTCGCTACATCAGTTAGACGTCACTACGTCCCATATTTTTTCATTAACGTATCGCATGTAATAAAGAAGGAGGTCGCAGTGGTTTTCTTCGGAGAGCCCTTCAAACGTTAACTAAAGTGTGGGCTCCATAACGGAACGAAATGGAGCAAGAGTGGCGAATGAGGGGATGAGAGAAAGAGAAAAAGAGAGTAGCGAATGATAGTAATTTGTTCCACTTTTTTTTCCCGGCGAAACAATCCAGTCGGGGACCGCGATAAGAGCCAATAGCTCGGAGGGGAACGGAAAACGTATTTGCCATTCCAGAAACCACCCTATGTATTCATCTCCGACCCTTCACGTGGGAGCACACGTACCAGTTCACAAGATTGAAGTCAGAATAAAATACGATGGCAGCAAATAGAGTCCGAATTGTGCGCTCTTTTTCAAATACCGGCCTTTGGTGCTTACTTAAGTACACATGTATAAGTCTCTGATAAAAGGAGATGGATTATAATTTACTTTAATTTTTTGTATACTAATAAAATTTTTAACGAGATTGACGATGTGCTGAATTAATTACTTTTCGAAACGATTTTCTAATTTAAAAAGTCTTTCGATAAAAATTTGTACACAATCGGAAATATTTCAAGATAATCAAAATTATTTATTAAAGAGGTTATATTGTATTTAAAAAAATCAATATTATATGTTTCTTAATTCTTGATGAAAATATTTTATTTATTTATTGAATCTTTAATATTATTATCTGTAATAGTTAAGACGATTAAAATGATAAATTGTTTCCTTCCCTTTTTCTTTCTGTTATCTCTATTTCTGTCTTTTAATAGCATAAGTATTTAACGAATATGTCTCGTAACGGAATCATTATTTAAGCTTTCGATCGGAAATTGCTTCGTAAATTCTTTTAATACTCGGCTTTTCGTTCAATAAAAGTGCAGTCGTCGGAAGGGCGACTTTCTAGATCGCGAGAAGGTGCCGAGCAACAAGTGTGATTCCAAGAGGATGCTTCGGGATCGTCACTCGGTAATACTCATTGTGGATTTATCGATCCATCGCTCCGCAGCCATTCTCGCAATCGAATGAAAGCAAAACGTCGCGCAGCAACACAACGAATTCATTCGGTGATTCCTTTTATCGGAGATTAAAATGATTAAATCCTATAAACGAAGCTCGACTTCCGTTTTTTAGCACTTTTCATGTCACTCGCACGAGGCGTATCAGTAATTGAAATTCTCGTCGATTGGATCGCGATCGCATCGGCCATCGTTCCGCGAAATTCTCCGACGACGCGGATAAGAGAAGTGTCGAAGCGCGCGCGAATAAATGCGAATGTTGGCGCTCGTGAAGATAATTGTCTGCAATAAATATATATATGGTGCTTTATATATATATATATATACTCATAAATCGGCACGACCCTGTACGCGGTGTTTGCAATAAACTCATGGGTCTCTGCAATAAGGGACGTAGACCGTTTTCGACGGAAAAGCACAGTCGAGGGTGAAGGGTCGTAATCTATTCTACCACCCTTATATTATGGGGGACGATACGTTCGTGACGATCAAGACCCTCCCGTCTCTCTTCATTTCGCAGAATTCGACGATTAGTACCATAACATTTTTTCTCAAGATTTTACGTCTCTTCTGAAAAATCAAATGGTGCGTGCGAGACATTTGTTTCTTCGGGACAATTAAAAGAGACAATTCAATAATATCATCTTGATGATTGAAAAGGGAAAAGTATTTACAACATAAATTTTTGTTAGTTTTGATATTTCAGGATATATACACACAAACATATGCATATAAAATATGTGTGTATATAAACTATACGAGAAATTAATTAAATTGCAAAAGAAGAATTAAATGAAATTAGAGACTTTTTAAATTACGCTCTTTTACAACATATATAACGTTTTATTTTTTTTTTATTTTTCGCTGTAATATAATTTAAAATTGACTCTCGTTTATCTTCTTTTTTTTTTACCTTGCCTTACTAAGCTTAGATTTCAGACGAGAATCCGCAACGAAAAGTGAAGGGGTTATATTCTCGCCGACGTGACTTTATTGCTGCCGCGAATAAACGCCGCGGAACGTATTATCGATCGGCCAGGCTCTCACCTCGTCGTGATCCTGGAAATCCTACCTCTCGCGGAATTAATTAAGGTGTGAAAAATTTTGTAGCTTCCCTCCGGGAGCGCCTCCGTTTCGCCTCCTGCCCTTTCTCTCTTCCTCCCTCTCATCTCTCCCCCAGCCCTTCTCCCTTTTACCTCCCTCGTCGTCGAAGGAATTTTCAAATATTTCCGGGCAGACGCCCGATAAATTCTCGGCGTTGGAAAATATTTCCGATAGCCGACCGACAATCCGCCCACCTTGGCCGACCTCCTACGCGAGAAGAGGCTGCGGAACGGTCCTGGGAGACGCGCGTACACGTGTGTGTGTGTGTGTGTGTCAGTACGTCGGTTTGAATTTAAATTTCACCGTGGATAAGATAAGTCGCGACAGCTCTCTCGGAGTCTCTCTCTCTCTCTCTCTCTCTCTCTCGTGTGAATTTGCTCGCGAAAAGGAGCAGTCCTAAAGTAGGTACTTAAGTGTGCGTGTGCGTACGTATGGTATGTATGTACATGCGGCTCGCGCCACTCGAGCGACTCGTGCGAAGGATCAAGGATCTCTCCAGCTTGATTTACAATTCCATCCTTAACACGCAGCAGCTTCCGTCCGCATCTTTTGAGCGGAGCGCGTCTTTGTCCCTTTGGCGTGAGCTCGAGCGGCGTCGAATTTTAAATAAATCTCGTGTCCGCTTTTAGAGCGCGCTCCAGCTCCGTCTTCGCGCGAAATCTCGGAGACAGATATATAAAAATATGTCGTCGTGGTACTTGAAATACTTGTATTTCCAACGTTACTCTGAAAAATGTATCTATCAACCACCGATTTGCGGACGAGTCTTTCTCAACGACGAGATTTTTTTCGGTTGGTGAAAAGCTATGCGTGAGAATGTTAAAGATAATAAATACATCGTAGTTTTAAAGTATGGTTTAGCTTAATTTATTGCAAATTAAATGGAATTAAAGGATAAATATAGATATTACAATTGCATTCCACTCATAATCTGAATTTATCAAATGCGTTTATAAATTCGTTAACTTCAGCAATATTTCATTATATTAAATCATTTCATCGTGTTGATAGTCTCGCTTAAATTCAGTGGGAAAAATTAATTTTTATAACCAGTTATGTATGTGGAGACGTAATTCGATCGTAAAAGATTTTATCATATCCTTTAAGAAAAATGTACACTTATTATTTAAAGATTGCCATGCCCTCGGAAAAAAGAATATAGTGCATTGAGAGAAAAATGTTTGATATTTGTAATTATAATTACATTATTATTGCTATATACAATTATGATTATTGCTATTATAATATTAGTAATAATAATTATAATCGTAGTCGGTTATCAACTGTATATATCGTATTTGTTGATAAAACCATATACGTATAGTTATTAGTAACATTATAATAGTAATAATTATTATCATATGTCTTTTTCTCTGGCTGTGAATGTAACAATTCTCCCCATTGGAATCGATATTGTGTCCGGTATTACAAATAACATGATAAATAGATTAAATGTCTATCGCGCCGCGTTCGTTATGCCGCACTCGAGCATAAACTAATACGCGCGCTCGTTCATAAATTAATTTGTTCAATGACGAGATTTTAATATCGATGCGTTCATCAAAATTCCCAATAACGAGCGCTCATTACAGCTGATTTTCTTCCACTTTGTGGCGACGGGTTTGTCACGTTTTGTAATAACGCAAAATAAATTGGGTGGAGATAAAGCGCATACATTACAGAGCGTAACATCATCGCGCGATGAATCACTTTCTACAAAAGTGTCGATCGTAATAATATTTTACATGTCGCGCATAATAATCGCCCACATCGCCGCGCATGATCTCGTCGATCACTCGACACTACTAATAATCGCCATCGCAATCATAATATATCTGGGTACGACAACACATACGAGCGCGAAGCAGGTAACATCTCCTCGCTCAGCTAAATTTAATCGCATACGCCATCGCATTGTATGCTCTTCGGACGATTGCAGCGTAGCAAATGAATCACTCCGGTCGATCGTTAACGTTTCTTCCGCCGTAATCACGGTGGAACGGCCCTCCTTACGCCCTCGTAATCGCGTGTCGTTGCATGCACGTCTGTTCGCCGCATTACAATATAATGCATCGTGACTGCGCGATGTTGAAATATAAGTTGGTGCGGAAACGATCGATCGCCAAGAATATATCTATTACGTGCAATCAACTTTGTTTCGCACAGAATGAAAGAATACGCGCACAAATACGGCGATTAAATTCATTTTCATAATTGATACCTCGATCATGTAAAATGACCGTTTGGAGAGAGAGAAAAAAATCGTCGATCGCCCAAGTGGAAATTTACAACTGGCGCGATATCGCGCCAGTACTGCGTTAAGGATTTGGTACTGGCTCGGTATTGGCATATTACTGGATTAATAACGATGAGTTCTGGCATCATACCGAAAGGTAACTTGGCTGGGTATTGGCAACCAGTATTGGGACAGTATTGTAGGCAGTACTGTGCCAGTACTAAGCCAGTAC
>NW_017297060.1:1026775-1037260 GCF_001594075.2 Trachymyrmex cornetzi
AGACAGTACTGTGCCAGTACTAAGCTAGTACCGTCCCAACTCTCGGAATAAATTCTAAAGCTGGAAACACAATAGACACAGGCAATAGGCACAGGCAACAGCGAATAACGAGCCGTCCAATCATATAATATCGAACTTATATCCCAAAGCTCTGATTGGACGGCTCGTTATTCCCTGTTGCCTGTGCCTATTGCCTGTGTCGTTTTTTCGTTTCCAGCTTTACTCTATTGATAGCCAATACTCGAGAGTCTGTACTGTGCCAGTACTAAGCCAGTACCGTACCAATCCTCGGCGTAACTCCTTACTCGGTTGATAACCAGTACTGAAGAGTCAATACTGTGCCAGTACTAAGCTAATAGTAAGCCAGTATTGTGCCGATGATTGGTGCCGTACTGACCAGCAGTACTGGTGTTACTTACTATTTACAACTGCCGCGGTATCGCGCCATTTGTAAGATCCGGCACATGTCCAACTTTTCCACTTGGGTGGTATCGATTTTGAACATCGTTGAAATTATCCCCGGTTTGTTTTTGCCGTTGGATTGGACGTTACGCGAAGGCGGCGTATTACGCGGCTCCGCGAATTTTCGCTCTTTATGAAACCGATTCGAGCGCGTGATTCACGGATTAGCGGCGTGGCTTCACGCACGTGTTCCTGGCGCTCGTCTCCCTTCCTTTGGCGTTTGGCCAAATTGCGACGTAACGTCGCCGTCGCCTGTCTTTCTCGGCCTTAATTATCGAACCCAATGCGTCGTCGTAAATTCACGAAAGTTCATTGCCGGTGCACGTAGACGCACCGTGAATTTCCCAACGATTTTCAGATTGCGCGCAACCTCGCAAATGCTGCCGAGACTCGGTGTCTGTAATCTGCGATCTTATGGGAATTTGCATGGGATATAAATTTCCTTGAGAAAATGTCGCTCTCGTACTTAGTTGTTTACACATTGCACTTTTGAGAGCGTTAATTCATGGGGCGTATCGCGTTAGTTTACCGGAGAACATTTGAAACATGCGATAATAATTAACGCACCACTTAGATCACAGGTTGCTTCCTCCAGCACCTGCTCCAAAGTGTATTATTATTCCATATACTACTCAGATGGAAAGCGCCATAAAATTAATTTCCGTCGCAGCAATGTGTTATTTTGAATAACGATCTCGTGCTTATTATACTCATTTATAACGTGAGATTTATTGTACGCCTCCCTCCCAGGATGTGCTCGATTTTCCACGTTTTCTTTCATCTGCAACTTCTACAAACTGTGATACTTTATTGAAATAAAATACAGCTTGTAATTGAAACAATACAGTTTCTTTTTTAACGCTTTTGTAAATTCTTTAAAATTGAAAAATCTGGATTAATTTTTTTACGCCACGTACGAAAATTAGAAACATTGTAATATGGAATAGAATTTAGGCGGCGTATAATGTAGACATTGATGGCGAACGCGGATTCATCAGCGACGTGGTCGACGCACGTGATTAACTAGCGGTCAGACGGATGCAACGGGTGGGATTAGATGTGGGAAGGGAGGAGAGAGGGGAGGTAAAGCTGGATGCTGTGAATAGGAGGATGGATGCACTTGGGCGGGAGCGGTCAGGGATCGAATGGAGGGAATTAAAAGTAATCACGCTCATATTTACGACCGAAGAGGGTCACGCCGACCGCAAAAATGTCACTGGGCACGAATCGCAGGTGCACGGCGCGTTTGTACGAGAATCGGGGGTGTGCAGCACGAGCGAGTGAGGGAGAACGGGGTGGAAACGCGGGGTGGAGGCCAGCGTAGTCGTGCGTTAACAAACAGTGCCGCAGATGCTGAATAGACAGTGAGTTTCGGAACCCCAAAGGGACACAAAATACAATGGTTCGCCGCCCCGCAGGGCAAGGCTCGCTGAGAAATTTTCCGAGCACTGTCTATGCGCAACGCAACATGCCACGAATACGAGCACTGTCTATGCGCGGCTGATAGTCGCTTCGGTGCTGGAAATCCGCTTCTGGGTCGGCTTTCGTAGATAGCTCTCTTCGAGTCGAGCGGAATTTTGCTCTCTCGGTCGGCCGGCGTTTGCGTGTCTAGTTTGTTAATCACGGATCTAATTTCTCCTCGGATGTTAAACGAACGGGTCTTGTACGTTCGAGCAATTTCGTATTCCCGTTTCCGTAGACAAAGGCACAGTTATTGACAGCAGTGTCTATGTAGGGGGAGATCAGGAGACCGCGGTTGTCACGTAACAGTTGATTGTCAAAAAAAGTTAATAGTTCAATATCAATATATGACAGAGTATTCTCTTCTTCTTTGAAAATTGCTGATGTAATATTAAATGTTGTAAAATTTACGCTAAAAGCGTCGTGTGTATTGAACCATGTAGTAAGATTGAACTAAAAATCTTACATGAATGATAATATGCTCATATAAATCTTGATCGGAATTTACTTCCGTATTCCTTTATTATTTATTTCATTCCGATATTTGATAACTTTAAGAGATTAGAATTTTAATCAATTAAATTCTTTCGTCGTTTTTTTTCGCGGAAGAGAAATAAATTACCTATCTGTTATACATGCGATCTGCATTCATGCACAACATACGTTTTAAAATATTCTGAATATATTATTAATCAGCTTTCTCTAACTTCAGATATATAAAGTCATGATTTTTCATTACACAATGAATATACGTTACGAAACTTCGAGCGTGTAGATAATAAAATTCTAATCAAGACATGAATAAATACGATCATTCTTATACAAACGATTTTGCTGAAGTATTTAAAATTTTTGAACTATCATGTAGGAAGTTCGAGCATAACGAGCAGTACCGCGAAAAGTTTTTTTTAGGAACCAATCTGAGCATTCTGCTAATAATTATTTTGATGGCTTAACACAATTATTTTCAGATCTATATTTGGCTAAATTTTTAGATATTCACACTCAAAAAAAGATAATCTAATTGTAAAGAAAAATTTCCGGTAACCTCATATTCTAAGCAGAAACTTTTACAGAAAGAGTATTCCTCTTCCAATGCACTGGACTATATTCATAAAAAATGTATTGGAAATTATTCTAACAATTTTCCTATTGTATGAAGAGGAATATATTTACTGAAAGTGGAGTGTCCTCTTACGAGTAAATTATATTAGGAACAGCAAGATTTTTACTACAGATGCAAAACGAAAGTACTCTAACTGTAAGAACATTGTGCTTAGCATATTTTTCTCTCGATTTCAGAAGATTCCTCTTGAGGCCGTATATAAGAATAAAATCCTCTAAAATTTAGCGGTTTCTGCTAATATTAAAATTATTTTTTTTGGGATGCAGTAAAATCTGCTGCGTAGGAAAAAGACTCGTCTTGGAATAATTGTTATATCACGAATCCGACTGTAAAGTCACGGGCTGCTCCCAGCTGCAATTAACAGGAAAGTTAGATGTCATTGGCTATATTCGTGTTGATTATCGTGGTACCGAGGTTGATTATTGCGGCGCGCGCGCGCGCACGTGTTCAGCCGTTCCATAACGATTCTCTGGATCCCAACTCGCGCCTCTATAGGCACTCGCGCCACGCACACGCGTGATCCCGCCGGAGAGTTTCGCGATTACATATCATTATTCCGCATGGCTACTCGAGCTCCAACCCCAAGCTATGTTTGCAACTAGATTACCGTATGCGATCTCCTTCCCTCTCTATCCATCCCTTTCTCTACCAAATGCGTGTTGTACCACGCGCATCTCTTCTAGATTTCTCCCCTCATCTCATTGTCGCCCTGCCTTTTCCACCGTTCCTCTCTACCTTGCTTTTATCCGTCTTTCACTGTTATCTCTAATTATTCGTCGAGTCCGCTGTAGCTACACTTTTTGTACGACTTTTACGACTGTTTTTGATACAGACGGTGAAATTTTGTCACTCAAAAAAGTGATCTTGCAGTTATAGCGAAAATTATTGAAGTACGAAAATAGCTGAAATAGATAAATTTCGAGCAAGTATACTGCGATATATTGGATATGTGTTGCATCTAATCAGATAGATGACAGAGAATTTTGATTTGTGCTATAAATTTTATGTGTAAGATACATAATTTTCTGTCAGACACAAAAAACAGCTATAATTTTAGCTGAAGCAGCAAAATATTTTTTTGCGTGATGGAAACGTATCATGCCATTGGAGGAAATGATGTAACCTCTACCTTCAGAAAAAAGCTTTCGTAATTACGCAATGTTGAAAATATGAGTATCGTTACATAATGGAAATGTCATTACCGAAAATGGCCAATAATTTTTTTTTGGTATCATATCGTAAATGATACTTTAGTCTGTATTTATGGCGGTGGAAAAAAAATTTGTCCCACAATATTGCCAGAAAAAAAAGGGTTTATTGGCGGAGCAGATACGCAGTCTGCACAGGCGACAAAAAATGAATTGCGCGCGAAATACCGATCTCAAAGTGGCACATTTATTGAATGATTTTTCGATATGTGCATACAACCACACATCGCTTGGTTCACAGGACATTTAAGGAAATCAATTATCTTTTTGAAATAATAAATTTTTGTGTATACATTAAAAAATTACTTTTGAATTAAAATATTATCTACGAATATCAACACGCACTTTAAGAGATAAAAAGAAAATTATGATTTTTAAATAAACGAATAATATCCGATAATTATTTCTCGAAACTGTTTATAAATATTTCACTGGTAGAAAAAGTGCCAATAAATTAATGAGTATTATATATTTCGATGCTAGTGAATTCAGTCAATTCTGGACTTTGCCAAAATTTCTAATTCTGATTACATTTCCATGCATAAACAGCATAGCGCCAATGACCGGGACCGCTCTCATTGTATATACTCTACCTCTCGATCATTATCGTACATCAGCGTATCGTACATTATGTCGATGATACAAAAGTCAGTTGGTAGTCACGCGAACGGTCGATTTGATATTAGCTTCTACGAATGTTGATGCCGGAATCTCGATACATTATGTAGATTCGACCGTGTGTCAATTCACGCACATTATTCATGTAAGCTTCATATTCGCATTCTTGATTTGGTCGAGCCAAATTTCATTAGAATCAGTCTTGATTATCACGAGTCACGTAGATTAGTAAAAAATTTTGCGCAGCTTCATGAATTCGAACCTGCCTTAAGTTTTTTTTTTAATAAACATACAAGCTTATGCAGATGTTATGTAATTTATATATTACTCAGAGTTTGTGATTTTTTGCTCAATTATTTTAATCATGGATATCAACATAAAAGATTGAATGTTTTTTTAATCGTGATGATATAAAAAATTAGCACTAATAGAAAATGTAGTAAAAACTTGTATAAATTATTATATTTTATCCTTATATTTTTCTCTTTTATTTTCTAATTTTACATTGTATTTTAAATTTTAATCTTCTTTTTTTGTCATACAGATAATTAAAATTTATTTTATACAACATTGTTTGGATACATCTTGTATTCTTAATAAAGTATACATCAGATTTCCGATATGTTTTCGATGGATGGTTTCGCGGATCAGGATTAATTGTTCACGATTACTTCATAGGAAATTGTATTCAGGAGAGGGATTTGATTCAGGAAGATGCGATCGTGGTAGTTGTATTGATGATGACGCGGATGGACGGAAAAGGTCCGCGACAAGTTTTCCACGGGTTGTAGAGTCACGAGAGAACGACGCGACGTGCCTTTGGCTAGCATCGGAGGTTGGAGTCGCCACTATTAGATTGAGGTTCGGCGGTGGGCACGGCAGCCGCCGTCGCATCGGTTTACAATATCGTAAATCGCTCGCTAACCAGTTGGCCCCGCGGTATGCTAGGAATTCGGCTGGTACTCTGGTTCTCTCCCTCTCTCCCACTCCCCCCCCCCCTCTCTCTCTCTCACTCGCTCTCTGGTCCAATGCTATCGCTATCTATCTTGTTCTATCTCTATATATGTCCAAATCGGGAAGATAGAGAAGCAGAGAGATGGCGAGAGAGAGAGAGAGAGAGAGAGAGAGAGAGAGAGGGAGAGAGGGAGAGAGGTAGACAGATGGAGCGGACAGAATACTCTCGACTCGATGTGGCCGAGAACGTTGGCCGTGCATCGTTCACGAGCCGGCAGGATCTCGGATCCTGCGGCCAAATTCACTGGTAGCGGTGCACACTCCGCACTCCATCCCTGTGTATGGCAACCGCGTAAAGCCTCGCGTTCGCCCGCGAACGCTTCCACCACGGCTGATTCTTCATGCTGCCTGCCTGCTTTGGCGACCATCGGCGATGACCATGAGCGTCTCGATAGTCGACGTCGCAATGATTCCATGCATACCGCTCGCGATACCACAATAGATATGCAATTAATTCTTTTGTTATGGAAAACATCTAGAAGATATTAAAGAAGGGTGTATGTATGTATATGATCAATTTCTTCATATTAAATTATATATTAAATAAAAGTAAATAAAAAAGCAACCTGAAACTGAATGTTTTCTTATTTTAAGACAAGTATCGAACGCTTACAATATCCAGTAGCAAAGTCATACGTAACCATCTGACCTGACCGGATTTAACATCCCTAGACGTATTTCAATCGAGGCCGGTGCGGCTTTCGCGAATTAGTACGCGGTAAATAGACCATCAACGCAGAGCAACTCATGCGATTACGCGCCACCGGCGCGGCGTCCACCTCCCCCAGATATACACACACGGCTAAATTACGTTATTATCTGCGTCAAGGCTTGCTGTCGAGATGCGAACAAGATGTGTGCTTGTGTACTTCAACCGTTGTATGTATGTATATATATGTACGTATGTGTGCCCATTGCGTCATGCGCCAGCGAGCAAAGCGAAAATTTTGCCGCGCTGATCTGCCCACGGGCATTCCCCCGCCATTCACATACATTCAGCGATCGAGGGTGAGGTTCGTCAAAGCGGCCCACCTCGTATCGCTTCGAGCGTTTTAATGGGACAGCCAACCAGTCATTTGTTCGAAACACCATTCGATCGAATTATTATTTTCTAAAAAATTCTAAACTTGTATTCGATAGAACTACCTCCTAACTTTCCTGCTGTGTTCTAATGCTCAACTGGGCAATTTTGTTCTTCAAATACATTTAAAGTATACATATTAAATAAGAACATCTGTGTTTGCTTTGAATTATTTGCAAGAAATGGAAATATTCCCTCAACGCGATTCTTTGATAAATTTGAAATGCTGATTTTTATTTAACAAAAATTTCCTCTGTTATTTGACAAAATAATGATAAAATAAAATGTTTTGCAAGTTAAACTTTAAGAATTTACAATACAACACGTTCTGTCTAATTTTCATAGTAATTCCCTCTCAAAAGTTTCAATTACATTTTACGTATTAAAAAGTTTAACACTTAAAATTGAAAACTCCCAATAAATGATGATCATCTGCATTTTTACTAAAAACGTTTCTAATATACTTATTTTATATTTTTTATAAGAATGTCTCAAGTATGTCTTAAATATATGTTCCAAATTTAATAGAAATTCAATCTTTACAGTCTTATAAATAAAATTTAATTTTGCATATATATCACTGAAAAAAAAATCTGGTTGTGTTAATTAAAAATCTAATAGATTCAACCAGTACGTCTGTTTGAAAATGAACAAATCAGAATTTTTGTAGAAATTGCCAGAGATAAATTCTTTCCTGTTAAACATACTAGAATTTCTTGATAATCGATTCTTAATGATCGAAATAATCAATTCAGAGATTATCTAATGTGTATATGTATAATTTTACTGTAGGAGCCACAAATTTCAGTGTTTGATATTTCATGGGTGCCATTATAATACATTTCAGCACACATAACAGGAATTATCAGGTTTCTGATTTAATTTTTGTACGGGACTAAAAACTGTACTGTCAAAATTTATTTTTGTCTTTGAACCCAATTTTGGGGATTTGCATCAAAGGAACTATTATTTCATTAGAATAAATATTGATGAAAAATTTAGAGCATTTTTTTCTACTGATTTTTTTCAGTATAGATATTATATGCATTACAAATAATTATAAATTATGCAAATTTAATTGTGATAATAAAATTTTTCTAAAAATAATTTCCATCACACGTTATGCAGTAATAAAGCTTTAGTTTTTCAGTTTTCTCTACTAAAATTTAAATGTCACGTACTTTGTAGCCACGTAAAGAATATAATATTTTCACATTTAATCTCATAATTATCAAAAGGATACAGAACTTATTATGTATGTATTATAAACATTTTATTTTTTCGTAAAAGAGTATTTTAGTTCGTGAAAATTATTCACTTGATATTTCTAATTAAAAAAAAAAAATGATTTCTGAATTCCATGATTTCGATAGTTCACATATACTTCCAATCGTTAAATGCATCGCGAGGGCTCAAAAATCTCATATCGCTGATGTACCTCAAGTCTTCGGTTGATTCGTCACTTTCTCTTTCATTTTCGTCCTGTATGGATTCTTGCTTCCACGCACTCTACGGCTATAATATCTGTTATGGAGAGGAACGAGAAAGGGAGGGAATTTTGGCGGAGGGGGATCGCGACCGAGAGTGAGACGGTAACGAGTACCCCGCCATTTTGAAAGCGCGGGAGCACGGCATAATTACTGCCTTTGTTTCGAACAATTTATATTAAAATGGAAAGCAATCTGCATTTGCAAATTAAATGCGCGCCGCGCGCTTCCCGTCCGCGTTCGCCGAGCTCGAGCCCGGGCTGCGAGGGTGAGGGAAAGAGAGAAAGAGAGAGAGAGGAATAGAGGGAGAAAGAGAGAGAGGGGTGGATTATCGTGATGAAGAGGAGGTGGACGGGGTGGTTACCGCGGGCGGCTCGTGTAAAATCAAGCGGAGGCTTCTGCTGTGTTAATTGCGCGCTGGTTATCCATTGCTCTCCGCCATTCCACGTTGTTTCGCGATACCTCCGGCCACCTGAAACCTGCCCCGCGAAACCGAGCCGCCGCCGCTGCTTCTGCTGCCGTTACGTCAAACGATTAACGGTTCATTCGGAGAGAAAGGAATGGCAATTGATGGTTTTTAGGAGAGACAAGCACAAAAGATTTTCTCATATCGCTAAACGATAATCATTATCGGAGATTGAGAATCTTTATCTCTCCAAAAAAAAATCTGATGTGTCATCGTTTTTTTTTTTTTTACAAAACTGGCCGTTGTAAATTTGATACAGAGAAAACTAATTTACAATTTGAAATTTAATATGTTGAAGACAGGAGCATAAAAAATGAGAACAATTTTCAGGTCTTTTTTTCTTTTAAATATTCTTTTTTGTTTCCACATTGAATCAGAAACAATTTTATTCGCGCTACGTAAATTCATTGATTCCTTCCACAAGTTTCATCTGATCCGTCTCACTTCTCAACGCTTTGTCATGATACGCTGCTCTACGTGCTGAAATTTTAATATTTGCGAGGAATGTCGGAGGCTAAAGAGACACGCGGAGAGAGGAAGCGCGAATGCGCGGAGGCTGCAACTCACTTGCCGATGCCGACTAATTAGCGGTCTGATCGAGAAAGGCTAATGGAGGTCGTGTTCAAGTCACGGAACGTTTCTTGACTCCTGCCTCGGTAGTTCACGTGAAGGTATACCTAAGATAGTGAGTGTAGTGTGTAATGAATACCTGCATCGCGATCCGTTATACAAGTCGAATACAAGTGTGTAAACGTGTAGTTCGCTAATGGCGAACGCGAGATCTCTCCGCTGCTGGTGGTTGTTCGCTCTCTGCAATTTCAGTTTTTAAATCGACGCGCACAAACTTAATAACAAGCAATAATATTCGCCATATATAAATAATTAAAAATCGTGAAAAACGCTAAGTGCTTTTATAGATTTTTCATCTTGTTTATCAACTCGTTTTCTCTATGTTTTTTTATAACATGTATATTATCCATCGATAAAATATTCATATTCTTAAAACATATCGGAACGCTAATTTGGATGACTTACGACATTTTGAAATTATGCATTAGACATCTATTTTGGCAAACAAAGTCGATGAGTTTAATATTAATCGATTCTTCGCGTTTGATATATCCACGTTATATCGGAATTTGTAAGTTCATTTTATATATCAACTTCCGCCAGTACTAAAAGTTACATTTAGTTGAGATACGACAGGAAACTAAAAAAAGACCATTATAAAGTAAAGCGAGTGAGCGAAATATCAATGTTTAACGCTGAAGAGTCAACGCGAGACTCACGATATCACGAGGTAATATCTCATTAACCTTATTGGCCTCTTTCGCTCTCAGTTCTACGGATAATAAGCGCACGTATATACAAACATTGTAAACAGCTCGAAAACGTTTCACGCGATAGTTTACACGAGCACTCGATCTCTCCCTGCAGCTCTTCTTTGTTGACCCAATACATTCCCGGGATTATACGGTTTAAGGAACCTCGCGTGCATGCGTGCACGTATGCACGAATATGCAGGTGCACTTAGCTTCCTGATGCCGCGAGCGTCGTGCCCG
>NW_017297060.1:1037407-1059963 GCF_001594075.2 Trachymyrmex cornetzi
ATATATATATATATATATAAACAGGATGCGGGCGCATGCCATAATATGCTCCACTTGTGTGGAGCAAGAACGGATTAAAAAGGAAGAATTACGTTTCGCCGGCTACAATCTCATATTATTAAGAAGAATTAGATATACAATGTAGAAACACGGAAAACGGGAAATGTTATGCGAAAGATTTCACCTTTGATACATTTTGCTTTTCCCTCGATGAATTCAAATTAGACTCGTTATTGGAATTATCGTGACGTCAATAATCCTCGAGTTACGGGACATTGCAAATGAATGATGTAACGAGTAAAAATTGCGACATTATGAAGCAAATTGAGTTGAAGCGTAGATTTTAAATAACACTTTATAATGCGAGAATTAACGAGCTTTTTTGGAATATACAAAGTCGGTTAATAGTATTTCAAATAAATCGATCGCCGTTGTCGAATTGTCGTCAAATCAACGCCGTCCTTTCTGGAAATATTCCAGTAATTATGGTATAATTACTGACAGCGAGATTTAGAACGGTGTTACAGAGGATGTAAAAAAAGAAACTCGAGTTACACCGTAGATAGGCACGAAACAAATAAACTTTTCGGCGCTCTTGCGGTGAGAGACCCGTTACTTTTTTCTTTCTCTCCCTCTCACATATTTCTACCCGTTTCGGCCGGTTTTCGCCATTGTTGGTTCTTCCGCATGCAGTAGCTTTCCCGTCGCAAATAAACTACTTTGACGCCGTTGCGGTGAGCCGTGTCCAGAGAGATATACGTTAACAATGAATTCACATTGGTGTGTCTGGGAAACGTTCGCGACCATTCAACGCGTTTTCCGTTAGTTTACCGTCATAATTGCTAAATTGCGTAGAATCAGGAATTAATACTCGGTAATGATTATGTGAAAAGATTTCTCTGTTAATAATTGGCAAACTTACCTCCATGTATAACGCGTTCATTTCTTTATGCAATTTATTGCTAAATGATTGTATCGTCTGTATGGATTCACGCCGATATTCTAAACATCTGTAAACAGAGAAAAGCTAGAAATGCATCGAAATAAACGAGAATTGACACATCCATGGAATGCCTCTGATTTAAAGGAATATTTCCGATACCATGTACACACAGAGATGTGTGTTTCAGAAAAAATCAACTATTCGTTATGCCGTTCAAATGGGCGGAATTGAAATTGCAACAATTTCACATGTTCGTGTACTATTTCTATGCTGAATATTTTTCGAAAAATTCGTCAAAGCGATGAATTATTCCGCACCGTTTGTTTTTTGGACTGCTGCGAAAAGAAAAATAGGAAACTGTAGAGGCCAATGGAGCGTAAATTTGAGTTATTTCGAGTTGAAAGATAAAATGTGATTTGTTAAAGAGAAGTTTGCGATATTTGGTAGCATTGAGATTTTATATATACTTTTCTGTATGTTAATACTGAGAATGATATACACAATGATCTTTTTTATTTTTATAACATTAATTTTCAGTAAATTTTATAGCAACTTATTAGATAATATATTATATGAACAAAAAATATGAAATAGAGATACTCATTATATTTACCTATAAATTTTTATCATATTTATTTATTAATTTTTTATTTCTCTATGTATATCTTTATTATTATATACGTTAATAAATTTAATAGCAAAATTTTGGAAAACTATTAATCTATTTTTGATAGAGATTTCGATAAACTTAAATACATTTTTCTGTGCCAATCTAATTTATAGGATTGAATCTACACAACTTTTTAATATTCGAGCTCCATATCATTGCTATATAAGCTGCATTGAAGAGTCTTAGAGATATTGCCCAATTTTTATACACTCTTAAAATTTTCTAGTCTTTTTTTGACCTAATACGTACACATTTATTCTAAAAATTTACAAGTTAAATTAGACCGTTATGTAACACAAATAAGTAAAGAAACGCTAAACTGGTCGAGACTGGATCTTGATATCTTATAATATTTCTATTTAAATTTTAAATACATCTTCTAGTTATATAATTTCTCTGTGTGCCGATTACTGTTAGACTTGAAATGCAATCATAAACTGAAGCCGAAATAATATCACAAATTAAATTGACCGTCAATTGCGTTTCAAGTACGAATTTCAGTAATTACAACGCAATTTAATTGGAAGATGTATTTAAAATTTACATGAAGTATTATTAGACATCAAAATTCAACGTCGACTATATTTGGTGTTTTTTTAATTATTTGTGAATTAATTTTAAATTTTATAAATTTATTTGCATATTGCTACAGCAATAAAATACTGGATTTGCGATCACTTTTATTCATCGTTCTTTTCATCAGTAAGTTAAATTCAGTATTTACTAAATTAAAACAATGGTTCTGACTCACATGTATTCATTTATCTATGCTCGACTCGTCTTTAACTTCCATATAGATGTATACATACATGTGTGTGTGTAAAAAATACACATATATATTTTATTAAAAAATATATATATATTTTTAAATAAAACAATTTGCAAAGCATTATTTCCTGCGACGTACAATAAAATCTCATTTTAACATGTATGTATGTCATAAACGAACGGTCGATTTTATTAATTAAACGATATTAAACGAAATTACGTTTATCGCCCTGCGTGTCGTTTCGGGGTAATTCTCGGAGATGTGTGCTTACACACATTTGTAGTAATGTGTGCATGCGTGCAGAGGCAGAGCTGTCTCATTGCTCTCCACGCTTTCCGAAGACGCTAGTAAGCGTAACCGCGAACGGTGAGTCGCGACTGTTGCTCACCTCGTAACTTATAACGCGCCGATTTCACCACAGAAACGTTGCACGTGTGAAAGTTAGGACGTCCGGTCTTTTCGAAAGAAAAACTCACACGCGGATGTATAATTATTGCGCTTTGCTTCGGCGGATTTTCGATCGTTAATCATATCTATTCGGCGAACAAAAGAAAACTTGGACTTCTTTCTGTTGAACATCTTTTTTTCATTTAAACGATAGTAATAACACAAAGAAATAAAGGCAAGCGAAATACGATAGAGGTTGGATTTTGGTGCCAATAATATAATATTTCTGTATATAAATTATTAAATACATTTTCTAGTTTTTCAAACTGCGCACCGAACACAGCCGGTTTTAAACAAAAGCTGGAATAATATTATCAAATTAAATTGATTGTCAATTTAAAAATAACAATGCTATCATATAAGCATTTTAAAATATTGCAAAAAATATCCGAAATTTGAATCAAATCAAAATTTGAATCTGAATCTCCCGACTATGCGGAGCGTGCACTTTTTCAGTTCGACTACCGAGGCATGTAACAATAAATATAATTGTTTTATTACTAAGCCACATAATAAAAGTTTTTTAGTGAACAAATAATAATTATCCATTCAAATTAAATCAATCGCAATTATACGTGTACAAGATTGTATAGAAGTTTAAGTGTTAATAGTGAAAGATGCTTTTACTCTGTTTATTTATAATAATAATATTAAAAGCTAGCTTAAATCTATCACCCCTCTATTTAAAAATTAAACTAGAAGTTTTGCAAAATGCAAAAGGTGTTATTTTTAAGCAAAATTTTACAAATGTATAGTTTATAAATCACTTATTCAAAATATACACTAAATACTTTTTCCCTCCTTTTTTTTATTTTAGCTAGATATAGTACTGTATTTTAGCGACTTTCGACAATCGCCTAACACGATATTTACGCCAGTCTATATGTGACGATCACTGTCTGCATTATAGGTGTACCCACGTCGCCGTCATCCTGACCTGCCCGAGAAATCCTCATGAAAGACTGGGAACTCAGTACTCAGAATAGCATCGGTATCGTAGACATTTCTTTTTTTATTTTTTCTCTTTAGACGGCCCACTTTACATGGGCTATCTTTTTTTCGAAATAAGTTATTATCTTTCTTCTCTCTTTCTTGTCTTTTACATCTGATTTCTTACTTCGATATAAAATATAGGCAAAATGTGGTGGTGGCGGTAGCATAACGAATACAATTGGGACTATCTGGGTAATGGTAATGTAATTATAACGGTGAAGGATGGAACAAATCGCCATGGTAACGGTACGCAATAACAATCTGGAGTTACTGTCGTCAAACAAAAAATCTGCCTCACGTTAATATTACGTACACTGAGAAAAAATGCTGTTGATTCAATTCAAGTCTATATTACGGGCTGTCACTAACATACGTGATTAATTCATGTATATTTTTATTGACACAAAGGCATAAATTATTATTTCAATAATCAAGCCTTTATACCAATAAAATATACGCATGAATTAATCACTTATATTAGTGACAGCCCGTAATATAGACTTTAATTGAATCAACAGCATTTTTTTCTCAGTGTAGCTACATTGTACAATAATAGTTATTTCTTTTTTTTCAAAATTCTTGCTGAACTCAAAATTAGTTGAACTTGTATATGATCATTATATTGTGTAATATGACTTCACTCTTAATTCTGCTTTTACAAAAGAACGAAGCATATTTAGTTACCAAAATTTAGGAAAAAAATAGACATTCAAAATTTATCTGTAGAAAAATCCTTTCAGAATTTATATTCTGAAAGGATAAGTTATAATATGTTACGATATGAAATATTAAGAAGAATAACCGCAAATATGAATATAACGTGATAGTTAATGGTCGAATAAAATACTATACAACTAGTTAATTAGAAATAAAAATATAATTTATTTAATAACAGTACGTTTAAGAGGATGACTCTAAGAAGAATCGAAACTATTATCAAATGATTTTATTAATGCATTTTATTTGCGTACCAATTACCTCGCTGTATTCATATTTATCATTTTTCCTCTTAATATTCTTTAAAAAAGCTAGAGTTACAGTTGAATATAATTATTTCTCTTACGTTCTATAAATTATAATACAGAAAATAGACAACAGCTCTTGTTACGTCATAATTCGTCAGACATACAAGAATTCTTAAAATGTCATCAAGCCAAACTAAACCGGTACTCGGTTTCTGTTACGTAAAATCCACCCAAATTGACACGTATAATTCGCAGAATTCACCGGTCGCTTTAACCGCGCTCGAATCTCCCAATATAATCGTTCCCTATATCCCTCTTTTTTTGCTCCTTCGTCGGATTGATTGCGGCGGACGAACATCGTCATCGCAAGCCAGCAACGACCGTCCTTTCGTAGAATCCACTAGTTCTTTTCTGTGTCGCTGGTTAACCAGTCGCGTCGCCTCGCCTCGCCAGCGCGTCGTCGCCGTCTCTGCGTCGAGAGTGGCCGCAACCGCGAATTACTTCGCAATTTCCCGAAATTGCGCAATCCATGCGGGCTAATGGCCGCCGGGCCGCCACTGCCGTTGGTAGCAGCAGCGAGTGGCCGGGAACAGGTGGGGTAGGGGGGCACAGAGAGCGGAGGGTGGTAACCGACGAGGAGACCATTAATTAAGCAAAATCATAAACTCGACTCGAGCGTGTGCGCACTTGCGAGTGCAGTTGCATTGAAAAATATAAACGCGTGGCCCGTTACTTTCACGAACCGCCAACCGGAGTACCTTACGGCGTAACCCTACCAATGGCACCGTCGCCGCCGTTCTTTGCTAATCGCTCGGGCTCTCCGTTGCGGTTTACATATACGTCATAGAGAGGACCGACCGATCTGATATTATCGGCCACGACACGCTCCAGAAGGCAATTGGGGGTTGAATCATTTAGTTAAATCGTCGAGCGTGCCGTTGGTGTTCGCTTACCCGCTGCGATTATTGTGGAATTGTGCTTGGGTTAAATCCGGCGCGAGCGACCGCAATCGCGAAAAATCGCACGTTACGCATGCCGCGCTTAATTCTCGTACAGCAGGTTGTGTTCAATTAAAATTGTAGATTTATATTTGATACAGAGTGTAAGAGATTTCCTCATATTTCCTTTCATATATATATATGTATGTACGACCAATCTGATGGTCGCGTTTCCTTAATAAAAATTCGATTGCATGTTTCTTGATATTTTTCACTCGAGATACTTGTCGAGGTTAGCTTCACGTACACAAAAATTCTGCTTCTGTAAATTTATACTTTTAACTAGAATATCATTAATAATCTAGTATTTTATTTAATTAGAGAGAAATTAGCTAAAGAAACCGTGAGGGGTTTTTGTACATTATTTACATATCTGATCATTTATTTATTTACATTCTGAAAAGTTAAAAAAAGAGGATACGAAGTTACTAAATATAATTTGAATTTCATTTACGAAGTAGACTCGCGCGCAACCTGTTCGTATTTTTATCGTGTTTTGAGTATTATTATGCAAGCAGCACTAAACCGTATGTCTGATTTTATCTATGCCGCAACTAATAACAAAACAAACAGTTTATTACAACGAGTTTCGTAGAAATTACGAAATGTTACTTAAACGGTAAAGAAATTAATTACTCAGAGCGATTCTCCGAATCTAGGTGTGAAATCTGGGGGAGAGGAGGAAGAGAGAGAAAGATAGAGAAAGAAAAACGCGTATCAGATAATTAGACGTGGCAGGCAAATGTCACCGTGCAATCGCGCGATAAATCTGCTCGAACTCTGACGCAACTAAACAAGATTTTAATGGTGCTAATGGCCATCGGATTTGTCGGTAGTACTCACATGCGCTCGTTCGCTTTGGCAACGACATGATAAGCCTTGTTGTGAAACTCTCGGAACAGGTAAATTGATCCGTCGAACGTATCGACGTGTGCTATTATGTCGCCGTGTGCATTTATAATGCGTTACAATGCGAATGCGTACAGAAGCGTAAAAATACGGTCTAATGAAGAAGAGCCACTTAAGAGAGATGTTCATTTTCCAAATTGAAAAATTTCCTAATAAGTCCATATCTGGAAAAAGTATTATTAATCTAACGTTTGATAAATTTAGTATCATCAGCCGAATAAAGTCTTTTTCTAGTTGGCGAGTCCTGAATTATAGACTTTTAACTTGCAGATTGTATGAAACATTCATTTTTAATAATTTTATGTCTAGAAAAAATATTAAAACCTATACTGAAAAAAAATATTGGTTGCTGCAACAATTTAGATAGTAAAATGTGACGTAACATTTTTATATGGTTGCAGCAACCAGTTTTTTTGTTGTAGCAGCAAATTTTTAGTTGCGTTAACCTATCATATACTGACATTGCGGATAGATTAACGCAACTAAAAATTTGCTGCTACAACCAAAAACTGGTTGCTGCAGCCATATAAAAATACTTTGCCATATTTTATTATCTAAATTGTTGCAGCAACCAATCTTTTCTCTCAGTGTAATGTTTGATGATTGAATGTAATGTCATTAGTTGACTATACCGATCAAAAATATGTTATTTTTAGGTTTTCTGAGCATAACTTATCAAAGTGAATCAAATGTGCTTAAAATTTTATAGTAGACACTTGGTTGTACATTTGTAATGAAGTTTGACAGAATACCATGATTTTCAAAACCTCTATTGATTTTCATAAAATCACGCTTTTGTGTTTCTTTTGTTTGTCGTGTATTCTGTCGTTGTTTTCACAGTTATAAACTGATTTTAGTGATTAGTTTAGCGTTTTACAATATTGCTAGCAATTAAACTTGTTATGCTAATTCAAAGTTTATTATTCAATTGAATTTATTTTTGAGATTTCAAATAAAATTAATTTTTCATAAGTTGTTTTTATTATTTGATGAAAAGTTATTTTGTTCAGTAAGCATCTTAGTGTAAGGTCCGCATAAAATATTATGATACAGCGTTTGGTAATAGAAGCGTAAATATCGAAGATAAATTGCGGTCAAGTTATGAACTCCGAGTATGTAGGTATATCAGCCGGAACGACAGTTAGAAACACTTCTCGGAACAATAAGTAGAAAAGACTCGCTGCGTGAAGTTAAGAAATATTAAATAAATTGTGATTTATAAATTTCAAGTATAGCTATAATATTTATCTGTTACAAATAAAACATAGATTATTTCAATAACTTACAATTATCATCAAAATATTTAATTCGATAAAGAGTCATGCACTTTAAATCAAGTTATTCTCAAACATTCATTGGAATGATTTCGCTAAGTAATAGATAGAGAATTATATAATTTGTATTTAAAAAAATTACATATTTATTTAACGAATTGATCTACGAGAAAGCTCGTATATTCGAGATGTGGGAAAAAGATAAGGGCAAGTGCAAACATTTTCTATGCGACCTTCCGAGATCGCTGTTACGAGTTAAATACACCATGGATGCACCATGTGGAATAGAATAGAACGCGACGTTACAATAGCGTGGCATTGCGGAGAGGTTTGTGTCGGGCAAAAACGTGGGATCCGTTATTTAAACGAGGCACGGTAAAACCGATTTTCCACGGTATAGTTTTAACTTCGCGAGCGACGGCGGTGGCGACGGCGGCATCGGCGATTGTGCAAAATCCCAGCTCGCGCGCGATGTATGTGTATCGGGAATACGTATATTACTCGGAGTGTAATATGTACGGGAGAACCGGGCCTCGAGGTGTATCGAGGTCGACCGGTTCTCCAGCAGCCGTCAGTCGTTAAGGGACATTGCGACACACGTGCGCGCGTGGTTGTTGTGTCCCCCTCTCGTCTCTTTCCCCCCATTCTCCTCTTTCTCTTTCTGTTGCCACCGAGAAAACAAGAACTTTAGGTTTTAGTTGCAAATAAATTGTTATTTAATCACGTACGTTACACTAGACGACCGTCCCTTTTTATCTCGATTCTGTGTTCTTCATTATTTCAATTTTAAACATAATATATAGTCATCATTTTTTTATAGTTTCAATATTCATATTAAAAAATCTAACGATTCCGTGTCTGAGAAAAATATTATTAACATTTGACAAACTTGATACATTGCATCACGTATTTAAATTTATTTCTAATCTTTAGGATGACCTTTTCACACGGTCTGATGCATTATTTACGAAATGACTCTTCACGGCACATTAATGATCTGTTACTTAACATAATTGATACTAGATGTATGGCTGTATTAAAGATTGCTCAAAGGCAGAAACATGTAACAACATGTTCCTCGTTTAAATAAATGTATTTCATTATTTTATTTAATTTTTGTTCTTCTATTTAATTTTTATGCCCTTTTTTATTACGTAAACTCGATACCACTTTAACAACATCAATAAACTCGAATTCTTGGTATGCCGATACCGCGGTTGACGTCACTGGTTGAAATTTTTCTTCTATCTAAATCGCATGAGACTCCGATGCAGCAGTTTATTTCACGTCAATAACGCGCGCGCGATGTCAGTATTATTTTTAAATTCCTGGAATATTGGATCTTTGTTTCGTAGAAAATGGTGCGGTGGACGACTAATGTTGTAGTTTATTGCGCATTGCCACGTGGGGCGAAACGTCTCCGTCGTAGATCTTTCAGCGGTGCACGAATGAAGATGGAACCGGAGTAAATGAGCGCGGGTGGATATTTTTCTTGGCGGCGGTTTCCAATTTTACGTCCAGCCTGACGACGCCTCTGAAACCTTTACTTCTCTTCCGTCCGCTCGAAAACGAGCTCCGGGATCAGCAGCGTTATTTGTATGGCGTTAAACCGTATTTACCTCCGGTACTTTTCGTCGTAAAATCTAAAAGCCTACCTATTTGCGTAAAGTCGTTTTAGATTTACGGATGAGAGAGGCAAAAAAGCGGAGGAACGCAATCCCGAGTTTGTGACTCGATACTTTTCTTGGCGCACTTATGACCATGATTCCGATCGTAAAACTCAGAAAAGTACTCGCAGTAATCGGTCGATACATGCGATTTATTACATTGCGTAGCGATGTAATAAATTATCAGCTATACGAAAAATATGGAGAACCGGCGTGAAGGCGTAGTCGGGATATAATAAATTACTGTATATATAAGAGCTATATTACGATGATGATCTACGCCTTTGTAGCGATTAAGCGAGACAATTAAGCGTCTTCTATTGGAGGCTAAAAGAGCGTTGCTGATTCCAAGAGAAAATGAAAATTTAATTGAAAAGCTTTGAGCGTGCGCGACTAGAAAAATTGGGATAGATAACGTGGGAATCATTTTTCTCCTTCATTGGATTATTCTTATAAATTCGTAAATATATATCATTGTAAGAGCGATCACCTTTGTTCGAAACATAAACAGGGGCGTCTACGACATATTGAATTAACACAGAACAAAGCAGAGTCTTTTCGTCCATAGAACTACCTACTCCGGCCAGTGATAACTTTATCATTTATAAACATATTATTTATAGATAGTATTTATGCTTTTAAGAAGCAGTCGTGTTTGAGTAGTTGTAATAAGTACGTCACCGTGGGAAATTGTTTTCTGCCATGTAACTTTTGTGATTGAAGGAAAATACATCATTATTTCCATGGTCATTTCAATAGGAATCTTTATATTATTTTAGCCATAACTTTTGTATATGAGTGATTTTCATAATAAAATTATATTAAGTATTTATTAGAATTTTAGGATGATGCAGACATTTTTTTTGATAATCGTGAATTATTTTCTTGTATTACTCCTTTTTTTTAAGATCCTCAATGGACGGAACCTCACATGATTTTAATACATGTACATTTTACACTTTAGATGTTTATTAAAAGTTGAGAATAATTAAGATATAAAAGATTAACCTGGTATTTTCGAACTTATTTTAATAGATTTTTTCATTGAATTAATTAAAAAGGTATATAAAAACTTAAAGAAATATGTTATATATATATATATATATATTTTTTAGAAAAATTAAACAATAAAAATGAATCAGTGCATTATTACTGACTTCAGTGCTACACTTGATAACTGATGTAATCATCAGTGAATATTTACTGTTTTTCAGTAATAATACACTGATTCATTTTTAGAGGTCATGATTTTCTGCTGATTCAATCTGCGTAGAAACAATAACTTCTAAAAATGAATCAGTATATTATTACTGAAAAACAGTAAATATTCGCTGATATTACAGTTATAAATGTAACACTGAAGTCAGTGATAATACACTGATTCACTTTTAGAGAGTAGCTGCGTATTTTATATTGAGATTTGAATTGAAAGAAATAATGATAAATGTAAATTTAAATTATTGATTTTTTTATCTTGATTCAAATTCTCTCAGTCATGCTTCTTTACATATATAAATATTACAAAAAATTTTAAGTGGGTATATTCCATTATGATAAAAACAAGTCTAGACAACAAAATCTAGAAAAGAAAAAAATAAAAATTACGATAATGTATTGTACTATATTATTTATGTTTGAAAGATGGAAATAATAGATAAAGAGATAAATCGTGATATTCTCTCATCGATTAGGGAGAAATGTTTCCGTTATACGTCCTTTTTTTATCTCTATATTATGACGAAGTATTTGTAGATAAAAAAGGATATTTTTTTCTTAAGAGTCCAAGACATTCTACAGATAGTTTCAGGTAAGCTGCTGCATCTGTAATTACGGCCGACAGGCGTTCCGATACAACAGATACGCAGATTGGAAATGCATATGACTATTTAACGGTTTCCCCAGCACAAACTAGGTACATTGATATCACAGTCGGCTGAACGTTGTGAGGTAATTAACCCCGGAGTGCCCCCGGGGATACCGCGGAGCCACTCACGTCGTTAACAGCCGCAAATAATTAATTGTTAATTAAATAATTATCAGTTACCGGTGAATCGATTATTAACAATCGACGAACCATACATGTAGCGATGTTCCGGGCAGATGCTTAGAAAACACGTAAATCGATCAACGATAATATACATTGTCGACCGAGGGCTCGTCGCTCTGTAAGCGCATTACCGTTCCTGGCATAATACATGCACGTTGCAATACTTAATATTGGGAACATCGAGAATGATATATGTTAGCCTTTAATAACAAACAATTAATTTTAAATAAAAACGGAATGTGCACGATTGAATAACTCATATCTATTAATTTGTAACTTTTCAAATTACCGTTATAGGGCATTTTTTTTTATTATTGATTAGGAATCTAATAAGTCCATGGATTATAATTTCTCCTTAAAATTTCTTGCAATAAAAAAGGTAATATTAATTTTATCTGAATGTGTGCTAAATTAACTACAGATAAAATGGCGCAAACCGGTCCAGTCTCTGGTTATCAATGATTTACCGCGACGTGGCAAAAAGTGGCTCGACCGATTGTTGGCGGCAACATTGTGACGGGGTACAGGGATGCGGGGCGCGATGAAAGCTGCTTAAGATCTCGGTACGATTGGCATGTGATCCGCGCGGCGCGCGCACGCGGGGGCTCTCTTGGAAAATCCGGTTGAACCGGACGACTCGGCGGCACGGCGGGACCATACGGGAACGAACGACCATGTCGTCGCGTCGGTGCGACGTAGATTCTCTCCCGCCGAGATCAAAGGCAAGGCGAATCTCGACAAAGAAACCACTCGCGAACCCGGAGAGACAACGCGCGGGGTAAAGAAGGGCAACGGCAGCAGCAATGCTGGTGGTGCTGGCGGAGGAAGAGGGATGACGATTCTTCGTCCTCTGTGCCGGCTGAGAAATCACGCGAAGGTGTACCGACGATCGTTAGGACGATCGTCGCGGAGCCTCCTCGGGAGGAGGACAAAAAGGGTTGGTCGTTTGTTTGTCGCGACTCTTAATGGCCGTCTTCGAACGAGTTCGTAATTGGCGCGTTTGCACGCGCTCTTTGTACACCGTCGCCCCTCTTTCTCCTTTTCTTTACCTTCTTCGTCTCTCTCTCTCTCTTTCTCTCCCTCCCTTCCCCTCTCCACGTTCTTTTTCTTCCTATCGTCCTTTTACAGTCCGTCGTTTTCCGCCTTCGTTCGCTGTCGCACTTGTCGCCCTTCCTATTCCACGGGACGTCGACGTCTTGTTCCTTTTTCCGTCGTCGCGATTCTTGTGCCACCCGCTTCGTACGTTTCCTCGAGCGTCGCGTCGCGTCGCGTCGTGTCGTGTTGTATCGCGTCGCCTTCTCTTACTGTCGTTCCCCTCCGTTTACTCAGCCGTTTATTCTTCGTGAGTACTCGTCCGCGATTCGTAAAGCAAACGCGGCCACGTTTCGCTGAAACCGCTCTTTGTCGCGACTTTACTGATAGTCTTTCGACGCCTCGCGGTCTGACTACGTTTGTCTCTTTCCACTCACGCTCGCTAATTCAACTATTATTTCTATACGTTCCAAACTTGTACAAGTAAACATACGCACCTATTTTTGCCGAATATTTAAGTAATTTTATCGTTAATTTTCTAATTAATTTTTGACTGATTGTTGATTCTTTTTTGACTGATGGAGACTCTATAGATTTAATTTTATTTAAATTTATTAATAAATTTAAATATTTATATAGTATATTATCATTAGATTTAACTTCCAATTAAATTTAATTATTTTAATATAAATAATTATTAATATTATAAGAATCACTTTTATTCTTATTATCTTATTTTTTACATTATTTATTATTAACTTTGTTATTTCAAAAAAAATTAATTTAAATCAAGAAAAAATATTCCCCTTTGAATGTTGATTTAATCCAATATCTAGGGCATGAAAGAATACCATTTAGTATTCAATTCTTTATTATTAAATTAATCTTTCTAATCTTTAATATCGTATTAGCTCGCTAATTCAACTATTATTTCTATACGTTCCAAACTTGTACAAGTAAACATACGCACCTATTTTTGCCGAATATTTAAGTAATTTTATCGTTAATTTTCTAATTAATTTTTGACTGATTGTTGATTCTTTTTTGACTGATGGAGACTCTATAGATTTAATTTTATTTAAATTTATTAATAAATTTAAATATTTATATAGTATATTATCATTAGATTTAACTTCCAATTAAATTTAATTATTTTAATATAAATAATTATTAATATTATAAGAATCACTTTTATTCTTATTATCTTATTTTTTACATTATTTATTATTAACTTTGTTATTTCAAAAAAAATTAATTTAAATCAAGAAAAAATATTCCCCTTTGAATGTTGATTTAATCCAATATCTAGGGCATGAAAGAATACCATTTAGTATTCAATTCTTTATTATTAAATTAATCTTTCTAATCTTTAATATCGAAATTACGTTATTACCATTAATTTATTTATCGATAATTTTTAACCCATTTATCACTTTTTATTTATATTCTTATTTATTTTAATCTTAGGACTCTATACAATATATAATGAATAATCTCTTAATTGAAAGTTATAATGTCACCTCCTTCCTACTTACCTTACTCTTACTTTTATCTTGTTAATAAACTCAACACTCTTATTTACCACCCTGCCTTATATATGCTTCTTTATTCAACTAATTTAATTTCCTATAATATATTAATTTTTTTTTAATTTTTTAACTTTAATCAACTTAATATAATGACTTGATTTAATTAATAACAAATTTTCGACGGGTCAATTTTAACAAATTACGAATGTTATAAGGAAGAAAGTCTAATATACCACAGTTGCATCATATATCATAATTACATATCCACGTATGCTATAAAAAATAATTTTATATTACATTTCTTTTTACAATTAAAATAAAAAATCTAACGATCTGAATGAAAAGTTCAACATGGATTACCGATGATCCACGCGGAACATGATGTTAATATTCATCTTAATATTATTTACTCCAATTGAAGTTTTTAAATATTTTTGTTTATATGATATTCATGTATATATATCTTTAAATATCAACCCTTTATTCGATAATTCTGATTATTTTCTCACTTATTCCCTTTATATAGGTATTCGATTTTTAAAGATATTCGAATTTTCTGCCCTACGCATAGAAATTTTTCCACATCGGAAAATTATTTTCCCACGCACGTAATGTATTCGAATGCACGCAATAATGTGTAATTCTTGTCACCAACGCCGTGAGCGACGAACGACAAACGGGGGAGGAGAGACTCGCATTTATACGGCAAGTTATTTGGCTACCGTAGCATAACTTTTCATCCTGGGACATGTTCGCCGACTGCATGAGCCCTATGGGCTAGCCGGATGGGTTCTCGACGAAATTGGCGATGGTGGAGGATTAATCGAGCTCGCACAATAAACGATTCCTGCCCGTCGTTCCGTTCCGACCGAGTCGACACGGTGCACCGCGTCACGTCGCTTCGCGTCGCGTCCGGGGCTCGTCCCCTCAAAGAGGAACGAGATTTGTCGCTTGCTTGTCGAAACAAAGATCCTTTCGCATCACCCTTTGCAAAATAATTGCGTATACACCTCGATAAAAGGCGTGATTCGATTAATATTTTTGCATATACACGTAAACTGGAAAATACTTTACGTGTAGAATAGAAACGTCAAAGAAGATTATGTATTGTTTTGTAAAACTATGTAATTTGTAAGTAATATTATTAGACAATATATTTATATTTTTTGACCGCATATTTGAGAAACTCAATTAATACTAGAATGTAACTGCCTATTACGGTCGGAGCTGGATCTTTGTTGCTTTAAAATAATTCAATCTTGAATTACTAATATATACTATATATGTACTTGCATATATACCATATTGTAGTCTTTTTCAAACTGCGCGCCGAATTGTTTTTTCGGACTAAATAAACGCAATTAAAACTACTCTAGTAATCGCGAATTAAATTGACAAGCAATTTTAATAATTTGATGCTACCATGAAGCATCATATATTATAAAGATGTTAATATTATTAGACTCTTTTCTTCTTACGACATATTTGTCTATTCCTTCAAACTATAATTTGAAGAATTTCTATGAAAATAGAAATACAAAGTGCTTATAATAGCATGCAGTTCGATTTTATATAATGCTTAAAGATTAAAGGTAAATAACAGTACACTCTAAATTTCTTGCAGTGAAATCTCACTTCAAGAGAGTGAAAATGCAACCACCCTAGAAAAAAAGTGAAAATATTTCACTTCTTGAAAAAAAAGTGACGATCTTCACTCTTCTTAGAATGAAATCTTACTTTTTTGAAATGAGATTTCACTTTTTTGAAATGAAAATTCACTCTAAAAAGAGTGAAGATCGTCATTCTTTTTTCAAGAAGTGAAATATTTTCATTTTTTTTCAAGGGTGGTTGCATTTTCACTTTCTTGGAGTGAGATTTCACTGTAGGAAATTTAGAGTGTAAGTAGAATATAAAACGATCGCTTTATAAACATAACATCGTTTTAACATAACAGCGTTTTTTATAACATTGTTTTAGAAACTCGAGTCTTTATGTGTACTTATTTATATTATGTTTCTCCAAAATTAACTCTAGTAATATGTTATCTGATTTCTTTGGGGATCATTAAAGATTTAATTATGAGAGGGTTAATCAATGGCATATTCGCCAAATGTGCCAGGGATTAGCGACGTCCTTGATTGTGCTGCCCCCAGACAAGCGCCATTACCTTTGCTTTGCGGTTTTAGTGGTTTCGCAATGAGTACGAGAGTCTTCTATGCAAGGATCGCGCGGTTTACTTCCTCATTGCTCGGTGAATCAACGTCTCATCAAAGTTACGCTTGTGTGTTTTTTTTCTAGCATCCGACGGCAAAACAATTCCATCGTTATTTTCCAATATTTCATATGGGCTAAAATTACTTTATTACTTTCAGTAATAAATTCTTGAATATGTTTGAAGTATTTAATTTCTCAACGATAATTATTATACAAGAAGTTATTTGTCGTACTAATTTAATTTTCAATATCAATCGTTTGAAGTTACAAAAAAAAAAAAAGATTTTCTCAATTTATCATACATAGTTTAATTAGTTAAATAAATAATTAAATAATTTTTAAATTAGATTGACAGCTCACACAATAATATAACCTTTTTAACGTCATTTTTGATAAATGTTTGCGCAAAACGGTTCTATTTTTTGTACGTCTGGAACATCCTGTATTATAATTTACCGCGGATATCGCTGCAAGCGGTTGTAATAGTAAAGTACTCAGCAAACGAGTAGATATTTGCGCATACAAGTAGTTCTCCGTCAGACGCGCGCGGCGTAAATTCTTGCCGGGATTTCTGTACCGATAGCCTTTCCCGCGCTTCGCTCCAACGAGGCGGATCTCTTTCCGCGTATGAATCATCGTTACATCGCCATCGTGGGCCTGGTGCATAGCGAATCGCGCGCGCGTTCTCTCGTCACTCGGCGAGGTCCGGGAGGCTGTTCGAAAATCCCAAGCCCTGACTCGCTGCGCTAGAAAGGAAAAGGACGAATTATCCTGTCGGAAGAGAGCCACCACAACTCTTTGTGCGAGAGAACAGCTCTCTGTCGTCTCGCTCGACGAGTCCCGCGCGTCGGACCTTCGCTTTTTCCTCCTCGCCTGCCTCCGTCGCCGCCACCTGCGAGCGCGCGGCTTAATGAATCGTAACCGCATTACCGTGTTGCGCAACCACGCGTGCATTACCATAATGTCCCGCGGTGACTAAGAACCTCCATCTCGTACATCTGTGATATTAACGTGTCCCGACGCAGTCTGTCCGTGTCTTCAGGCACAAATGGACGGACGAATGGTCCAGCTAGCGGCTGCGTGGAATGGTGACTTCCCGAGACCTGAATCTTTTTAATTTTTTTTTTTCCTGCGAGGAGAAATCTCTTCGAGTATATGTAATATACATATCTCCTTTTATGTAACAAATTATCGATAAAAGTGTAGAGTGAGAATAAGCGCATATCAACTTTGTATAATTCTAATTTGATTCACAGTCATCTGTGATCCTGAAATTTCTGGAATTGTAAAAAGATATTGCGATAAAATTGGAGTTTATTATACATTTTAACTTTTAACTTAATTATATTGTAACTTTTTGCTTAATTATATTTTAATTTCTCTATATTTCTCAAAATATAGAATAAAATTTTTCCATCCAACCTTTTCACAATGACTCGTATATAATAGCATAAATAAATTGAAAAGTTCTTCCGAGAAAGAGATTATTTCGCAATGCTCCGTGACAGCTGGAGGTTTGCAGCTTTATTAGTTTCCATATATAGATTTCCGCTTCTAGAAGATCCGGATGCGATAATAGCCGGCGTGTGCGTTTACGGGCATCCTACATTCATCGATTTATTTCCGCGTTGTACGCGCGATATTTACTCGCCTATCCTACGTGCGGCTCAAGCGTAGATTAATGCGTGTGCACACGACGCTATTAGATAGGGAAAAAATTCGGCGCGGCTACACGCGTGTGTTCGAAGATGGGGGTAATTAGTATAATGCGGGGCTTCGCCCATCGCGGATCCGGTGACGGAACATTCAATTCCGAGCGCACAGCCTTTGCGGATCCAACGCTCGGCACGCCGCCGCAATTAACTATCTCGCTCGCGTGCATTTATCGCGTTTGTCCAATCCCGGCAGATCTTATTTCCAGAATATCAGTTTCAATTTTTTCGACTTACAGACGATAGCATCTATTTAATGTACATATACATATAAAGACTTCGTTACACCTATAATAAATTTAGACAGAGATTTAAAAATATAAGTTAAAGTACTCGCATTAAACGCCATTAAACAATTTTTTAACTAGTGGATACTTGCGATGAATATTAAAAGGTAAAATTTATGAACATGTTATGTTAGACTTTCGTATTATTTCTATTTCCAAAAATATATATATCTGTATTCCACACGCATTATATTATGAAATAAATGATACGATTTTTAAGGAAAAAAGAAAATATTTAAAGTTCTTTTAGAGTTCATTAATATTAATTATGAAAGATTTAAGTTATTCATTAAAAGTATCGCGTCATTAAAAACATATATTTTATATCGGTTTAAATAAATTTATTGACTATAATTAGTTTAAGATATTGTGAAAATATACGTGTGTCGAGAAGACAGCGTAAATAGCATGAGAAGGTGAAAACTATGGACCGTAAAGTGTCACATAATAACATACGCGATATGTCTTTTTGCTCTTGTTAATAGTTGTTCATGGCAGATCGATACTTATTGAAAATAACTGTTGAGCAGACCATAATGCGATTATTTATAACGAGATACGATCATACCCGATTTGGAATTTCCCGTGAGAAGACCGGAAATCTCCTCTTTTCACTCGTCGAAAACGACGTGCACGAAAGCAAGAGTTTCGCTGGGGTTTAATGGAGACTCCGACGAGTTCACGGAGTATAAGTGGAGACGAGTGAGACAACGAAGAACAGAGAGACTGAAATATTAATAGATCTCTGTCCTGGCTAATTTACCGCTTCCGTTTAAACCGAGGTAGCAACCAGTCTAGATACTGCGAGACTTCACTGAAGTCGTTGTCCGCGCACGTTCTTCGATTAATGTAATTTGATTAAGTTTTAATGATTTATTTTGGAAAGAAACGAAAGAAATAGCGAGTGACGAATATACGAGCCAATAAATCGTCCTTGATTTCTAATAGAAGATCTGAAATAGAATTTGGTTCTACATTTAGATATGATTAAATCAGATGTATCGCCTTCTACTGTTCGAGGACAGACCTTGGCACGAAATTCAAATTTATCGCGCGGATATGAATGCATCATTGAAATATCGTAAAAATCTCATTAATGAGATATCCGATAAGAGGCGATCTTCCAGTATTCTGGTAGAAAAAACATGGTAGAGAGAAAACGGAATATGTAGATATCAAAATTTAACATATTTAACACATAACGATAGCAAAATTAATTAAAATCTCTACGTTAAAGTCTATTTCCGACCGGTTGCAGTAATTTCATTTGAGAGACAAGAAAATTACGGGGCAGCGAGTGAATGAAATTTGATTTAGGTTGCGACTGCATCAAGTTGCATGATAGTTACGGTAGAGTAAATTTTCTTTAGAGCTGGTACGCGATTAAAATTTTATACAAAATTTTATTCGCTCCTATGTGTATATTTTATTGTATCCGTTTGGATGAATAACGCCACGCGCGTAATTCAGTTATTACGCGGAGAAAATACGAATGTTATCACATGGAGCTTAAATAACCGCGAATGATATACAGGAAGGAAAAACGAATCACATCGTCCCGTTCGGTCGCGTTGCCAGTAATTGCGCGTCGCATTATTCAAACGATCCGCGTGCGTACGATCGCGGTGTGTTTACACGCGTTTGCGCACACGCATTTACGAAACGACGCGACGAGCGTGGGTGCATTATGGGCCGTGAGTAATGCGCCTGCATTGGCGTAGGCAACTGCGGATAGTTTCGCAGAATTCGCATTGTTTACATGCTTTTTTGCATTTTTTTCGTCGTACATTAATAAGACTATTACAAATTGATGCGTTGCCATAGACACTTAATTTGACAACTAATTGAATGCTGCTCCATAAACCGGTTACGTAAATAGCTTGAAAATTTAAAAGGGGCAAGATTTTTCCACGTTACGGGTTTTGGAAGAAAACAATATTCGTGCATTAATAAGACTATTACAAATTGATGCTTTATCATAGACACTTAATTTGACAACTAATCGGAATGTTGCTTCATAAACCGTTACGTAAATAACTTGAAAGTTTAAAACGACTAAGATTTTTCCACGTTACAAGTTTTGGAAGAAAACAATATTCGTGCATTAATAAGGCTATTACAAATTGATGCCTTATCATAGACACTTAATTTGACAACTAATTGAATGCTGCTCCATAAACCGTTACGTAAATAGCTTGAAAATTTAAAAGGGGCAAGATTTTTCCACGTTACAATGCCTTGTCATAGATACTTAATTTGACAACTATAATTGAATGCTCTGTTCCATAAACCGTTTTGGAATAAAACAATATTTGCATGTAGCAAAGGAATATCATGCAAGTCTATTTTTATAGTCATTTATTTGAAATCTATCTTGTGATCATTTAATTTATGTTTTATTACACTCATTTATAAGATTTTTTTTTAATGATGATTACATATATCAACTTTATAAAAAACTTAGTTTCGAAGAAGTTCGTTTAGAGTTATTTTTACAAATTATAATAAACTTGTCTAAATTCTGATTTTCAAGTCAATGAAAAAAATTGTCTCCTCTCATCGTTAAAAATGTCATATGTTGGTGGAAACGCTGTCAGGATATTGGCTGAGTAATAAAGAGGAAGAATATTTTTCAATTTCTACGTGAAGGGAAAAATTCCAGTCAAATTTGCTAAATGAACGGTCACGGGCTGCCGAATCAACATTTAATTACGCGACTCAGTTATTTCATTCTCTGGTGTAACGAGAATTTTTCCGTTCCTGCCTCGGTGCGCCCCGGCAAAATGTAATAAATCGTTTGAGTAATAAAATATTTATCCGTCGGCCGGTTTTACGTCTCTACCGAAAACATCTTTTTTCTCGATTTATAGCATGATCATCGATCGGGTCGCTTTTTAAGCGGAATAAAAGCTCTGGCGTAAATTGTCGTAAATTTATCGTTAATTGGACGGCCTTTTGGAAAAAAAAGAGCACGGACCACAAATACAAATTTTACCGAGAAATTTTCATTTTATTAAATAAATTACTAAATTAGCTTCCTCCAGCAGCATTCAGTGCTGAAGCTATTTTATCATAAATTGGTATAAAAAATATATTTTATTCGTTGAAATTTCCAATATATTTCTATTGTTCCCTTACTTTAAATATCATCACGTATTTCTGTGAATTCTTTTATCTCGAATTTATACGCATTTAGATATATACGACGAAAATTTATTCTACTGTACGTATATATTATAACATTTTTTTTCAATCCTACGATGGTTCTTAAATCTTTAATTTTGTACAAGTACAAATTCATTTTATTTGTAATTCTATTTACATTTAGGTGAAGGAGGAGGAGGAGGAGGTTGAGAGGAAGGTGAGAAGAGTTATTCCCATCTCTCTCTCTCTCTCTCTCTCTCTCTCTCTCTCTCTATTGTTCTTGGCCGAACGACTCGAACGGCAGTAGAAATCTGACGGTGTAATTGGCGGATAATTCTCGAGAGACTTGCTACTCGAGATGCCGGGCGAGTTTGCGCTTACTCGGCAAAATTCGTCACGCGGGTCACCCTCGTTGCCGCGCCATCCGGCGATACGTTTGCGTCACCCGGTACTCTCTTCTCTCGTACGCGCGAGAGAAGAGAGATGGATAGAGAGAAACAGCTACAGAAAGAGAGAGAGAGAAGAGCCAAGCGAACGGACAAACCGCAGGGATGCGCGCGTTCAGCAGCAGCCTCCTCTCTCCCGCTCACCCTTTCGTATCCTTCCATATCCACTAACTGAATTAACCGGTCGCAACGGTGTACCGTTGCTCGACGTACGGCGTGGCGCGGCGCGGCGCGGACATGCACGCATATTGCGCCGACCGATCCGCACGAACTGCACATATCCTCTCTGCATATGAACGCCGCGCGTCGCGTCGGCCCGACCCTCCCGGCCGCAATATATTACCGCGCGCGATGTCTCGTGCAATTTACGTACGATTATGCAGATGCGCCCGGGAGTGCGCCCACGTACGCTTCTGCGGGAGGGCAAGACGGGAACAGGGAAGGACGAGCAGAGAGAGAGAGAGAGAGAGAGAGAGAGAGAGAGAGAGAGAGAGAGAGAGAGAGAGAGAG
>NW_017297060.1:1059983-1132236 GCF_001594075.2 Trachymyrmex cornetzi
GATGGGTTCGCTTGGTTGTGATCGCATCCGTCAGATCGTCGGTTTTTTTTAACTGAATCTCCTGTGTATGGCAAACACGTGGCAGTTTTTGTTGCGAATCTCGAATACTTTGGCAGGAAAATTTATTTTTTCATAAATGTTTATTAAATATAAATTTGTTTTTATTTTTTATTAATAAGACCTATTTAATTTTTGTTGTGTAAATAGGGTAATTTGTTTGTTTGCGAGTTGGAATGTAGCTTCGCGGCAAAAAATGGATTGAAGAATAGCATTGCATGATATATAGCGCGTGTAAATAAGATGGACGCATAATCGATTTTACAGTTTTCTAACTCCTTTCAACTCCTCGTTGAAAAGCACTTCTCATTGACAGGCAACCGAAGCGGCTCGATCGATCCATTGGATCTCGATTGGTTCATTAATCTCGTATTCACTGTTTATCAGATCGAGGTATCAATGAGTTGCCTTACCTATCAGCCAAAGCACATCGCAAAATATTCATGCGGTTTAATTGAAAATTCTATAAAATCTATACTGTAAAGTTTCCTTGAATGCGACGTTCAGAGTTAGAAAATATGTTTTATTTCTCAAGTTTCTGTGATTACTTTTACGCAAAACTCTTCAAGGGGATGAGAATACGAAATATATTGTTGGATATTTTCATATGTCAAGAACAATAACAACAGATGTTTGCAATATTTTTCTATCAATTATGATACAAGTTTCGTTTTTTAAGCCCATATAGATAGATGATTAATATTATTGTTCAGTCATATTTTATAACATTATTGATGCCTCTTCTCTAGATAATTTAATATAACTCTTAATATATAACTTTTAATCAAATTGTGCAATAATTTGGTTAATTCTTGTTATTAATGTTTGACTTTCACCTTACTTTAAGGTCATTAGTGACACGTATCGGTTGCATTCGATTAAATATTTCTGAGGCGAATCAAATGACACCTGATCGTTCATCAAGTTAAGAATGTGATTTGCCAAATACAAATTTTAAACATTTCTGAACTGAGTAGCACTTCTTTAACTAGAATAGCTATTGTTCTACGTGTGATAATAAACAAGAAACAAGGGTATTACGATTAATGTTTTTAGAAGATAGACATAATTAAAAGTAGCCATTCAAATTTCTATTCAACGTTAATTTTGATAATATGATTATTATTATTTTGATAAACAAAATTATTTTCAGATCTGTATCTAGCTTTTTCCGTATAAAAATACAAACATCGATCATCATAAATTGGTACCTTATTGAGCAATAGTATTTATGGACCAATATTTTACAAATTGCACAATAGATTTCAAAGAATTTTTGATTAACAATATATTGCACAAACTCTTAATATTACTTCCAAATGATTAGTAATATCAAATATTGTTCAATAATATTGATTGTCTATAGTCTAGCTGCTTTAGACTATCGCCTTTTAGATATCACCTTTTCTCCTTTGAACGAGGATCTTCTATGCGTGATCATTCGTCGAGTTTGGCCTGTGCGAAAGAGCAGGTCGACGAACCTACGAGAGTCACTCTCGCAGGCCGAGCACAGAAACGACATTTCCGGCGGCGCGCGAACATAGTTTTTTTTTCTTCCCGCTCGAAGACGTGTTTGCCTGTATAAACTCCGATGGCTAACCAATCGGGTCACGTTGTGTCGACTCAGTGGGGAAACTGGCCGTGCGACGACGGTGTAATTGCCTCTTTAAAGTTAAACCGACTTGTAACACGCTGTTCCATCTTCGTCGTTCGCACCTTCTCTAAACACTCTCGGGACATTCCGCAGACCGCAAAGCGGATTTCTCTACGATTCTTTTTTTAAGCATGCGTTCCCTGCAAATGGATTCCGCTTGTGAAAAATAATGAGAATTAAACCGCGAAGCGATAAAAGTTGTGTCGTAATTTAAAAACGACTGGATATATATTTTTGAAGTACTTAATGATGCTGTTTTAAATTACAATGTATTAACAGCAACTTTATGAATAATTAATATCTATTTGTCTCTCCACACACAGATTATTCAAAGTATCCATACCGTGTTTGAAAGAGAAAATTATAGAATATAAATAGCGGATGTCAAACAATTTGTTTCTAATTTTTTTAGTTACATATAATTATACATATAATCACATAAATGTTTCTATATTTTTACATAGTTTCCAATCTTTCGTTACATTCGACGTCCGTAGTTTTGGATATTTCGACGACAAACATATACAGCTCCGTTAGATCTAGTATTCGTGCTGTGGTAACGCATTCCCTATCTAGCAGGACTCTCATTTCAGATCACCATCGGTTGCGATACGGTATATGTATTAATGTGTATTTCGCGATAACACAGGAAGAGCGGGCGGCGGAGAGGAAAATACGAGTGAGCAGATAACGAGTCCCCTCCCCGGTATGAACACGTGTAACTGTGCAGCCCATTAATCCACGCGTGTCGCATTGATCTATCATTGCCCTGCAGCCCGCGGGTGATATACACATCTGAGGTTGATACATAATAGATCGCGAACGCGGCCCGGTACGACACAAATAGCGGCTACGCGAATACACGTATGTGTACACACGCTCTTAAATGCATGACGTCCAGCGCGCGCACACACATAAAAGCGCGGTACACGTATAAAAGTCCAGTAACCCAGTTCTTGCCGGTGTTACCCCCTTGGCAACACGCGTCACCCGATTGTGCACGCGGTGCTGCAGCACCGGTTTGCACTTAGTGGATCGCGCGAGTAAAAGTAAAGGAAATATCCTCGACGGATAAGATAAGAGCGAAGGTGTCCCGGGATAAATGCGTAGCAAAAGTATCCGTTTGAACAATCTCCCTTTTGCTTTTGCTATGAGACACTTGTGGTAGATATTGACGGAACATTGCGTCTTAGATAAGTTCAACGAAGACTTGAATTTTTATATCTTTCAAATGTTCCATAAATCATGTTGAAAGAGTCAGATATGTAACCTAATTTGTTGATAGGTTCTCGATAGGATAGGATTCTTTTACGTGCTACTTATCCCCTTAGTAAAAGTATGCTCTTAACACGCTATCATTTGAATGTAATTAGTGATACAAACTCACAATTTATTTTAGATTTTTCGTATTTAGTAATATTGTTTGTTTTAATATTTATTTATATTTAATATTATTTATTAATACAATTAATATTGTATTAATTGCACATAGAAAGATCGATGTCGCTGAAAAGTATTAAAAAATTTAATTAGATACAAATCTGAAAATAATTTTGTTAGACTATCAAAATTATTATGTAGAATACTCAAGCAATATTGCAAAAATTTTTGACATTTCAGCAACCAGTTTGAGCGTCTTACGTAATTATTTTGATGATCTTAACAAAAATCTTGTTTTCAGATTTGGCTAAATTTTTGAATATTTTATCGTTTTTTCTAAGTATCTGTTTTGTGTTCAAAATAAAAATTCAGAAATAACTTTAATTATATAACAATACGTATATATACTGGGAATTTGGAATTTTTTATCAAATATACATATAATACGCTCTCAAACTGTATTAAGAAATCAGTAAGATAAATCAAAAGAAGATCAACTTGTTTTTTGAAACAAGAACCTTATGCAGGAAGAATGATTTTCCTGCTTTATGCGTGGAATGTCTTCGTGATTCGAATTTCTCTCGTCCGGAAATTAAGCCACGTTTAGTTCACGTCGTGTAATCTAAGTGTCGCCATGCAATTTAATTCAATTCAAGTATTAACACACTCGCGAATCGATCCATACTTCGCGGGCAATGGACGCCTTTTATATCAAGATTACTTTGCGAGTCTGAGCGACTGCAGCAGCAGCAGCAGCAGACAATCCGATCTCGCGACCCACGTGGACTTCATCTCGATAAAATCTTCTGCCGGGTGACACTCGGTATTATACGTACGAGCATGTAACAAACCGTGCAGTGTCGCGTTTGCTTCTGTCGATTTCTATTCCATACGTTTCTCCGCTACTTCGTGCATAAAGCGACTATCAGATGTATGTACATGTAAGTATGTGTGTGTATGTATGTGTATGTGCGGTTACCCCGCTCACAGAAACTAGCGGTTTGTGGCATCGCGACCAGTTCTTGAATGAGGCTGCGAATGGACTTAGGCACCATTCGCAAAACCTGAATCCGCACGCGTGTACGAATCTCATTTTGAATTAAAGCATCATCATTGATCCAGTTTTTATCTTAATTTTTTTTTATCCGAGTTTATAAGAGTAATTGTATAAAAGAAAATAAAAATAAGTATTTGAGATTTTTATTTCTTCTACTTAAGTTTAAAAATAATCGATACAATAAAATAATACCGGCTAGAACGTTACTGTATTGATTTATTTCAATTGAGCCTTAAAACTTATTTAATTATATTGTTTAAAAATAATGCTTTTAAATTCTATTTTACTGGATATCAAAATAAAACTGTCTTTCAAACTATGTTTACGTATTACTAGTGAAGAAAAAGTGAGAGAAATTTGACATAGAGCTGAAAAAGCTCCGGGGCTTTAGAAGTTTAAGCATCCTCGACTTCGAGATGCAAAATTCTCTAAGCAAATAGGTAAACGTTGAGAAAATAGACGCAATGCGTTGAAAGCTTCTTATTCATAGGTCATTATGCAGAACGCAAGTATGCATTATACAAATGTATTCCTTGATGCATTCAAAGCCGACTTTTTCTCTGCGGAAATTTAAATAGGAATAACTTAACGCAGTAGGAAATTTCTTTTAAGTGTTTGAGTTTCACGAAGAATTTGACATACTTATATCATTCTGATATTATCATCAATATTATTTATAAAATAATCCGCTATTATATCTGACATTTTTTAATTTAACAGCATAATATCTATTTAGTATTACTGTTAATTTTAATTTTAATTAATCCGCCAGTGAAACTAGTGAATGTTGAAATTTATGAGAGAGTGAGAGAGAGAGAGAAACAGAGAAAGAGAAAAAGGATAAAGCTCGTTTGTGCTTTTCGAACTCGGGAGGTCTAAACCGCGCCCTTGGTTTTAATGGCAAGCGAACTTTCCTACTCCCCGAGTTTGAAGTTCCAGGTAACTCGATTAATGGATACTCGGTTTGCCCGGGATTACTCGCGGCCGTGTAATTGAGTCTAATTCACACCGTGGCGCACCCGTGACTAATGATAAGGCAAGCATACCTGAAATTTAGTTTGTTGGACTCGGGCGCGTTTCCCTTTTTTTCCTCCCCTTCCTTTTGTTTATCCCTCGTTAATCTGTTGCTCACACGTGTTGCGATTAAATATGCCGATATTTTTTTCTTTCAATACTTCATCATTAACGATCCTTGTATCGTTGTTTTTCAAAATAAAATAGTTTTCGTGGTTGCGTGAATTATATATTAGGTAAATTTTTGTGGAGAACAATTCGCTTTCCTGCCGACGATTGCAATCGACCTGACCAGTTACCGGATATTGCTGGTGAAAGGGAATGACGGTAACATATTTTTCTGTATCACGTTAACGAAATTTGCGAAAAAATACAATTGTTCTCATGCGTATGAAAATAAAAGATAGTCTGATGCATTATATATATATATATATATATATAAATTCAATTTTTAAAAATATAAAATTGAAGTCTATTTATCTGAAACGATTTTTTGTAAAATCATGCTTCCGTATCTTTTGAATATGTGAATTTATGTAAAAAAATTGTTTTATTGAAAAGTTGATTTAATTTTTTTTTTGTGGTATTAATATTGAACATATGAATAAGTTTGTCATTCTTAATTTTTTACAAATAATTTTTTATCAACTTTTTTTTGTAAAGATGAGATTGACATGTTACCATCATCGATATAAGATACATGCTGTGATATACCTAAAAGATACAAACTGATAATATGATATATTATCTTTAGCTGGATTATTAACAAGAAAGGGGAGAGATTACTAAATGAACAATGTAGATGTATAATTCTGAAGTGTCGAAGATAATATTGGTTTTCGCATGAAATATAGATACGGATATTATTCACCGTTCTTATATGCCGCTTCTCGAAATACGGGCACTCGCCTCGAACACTATACCCTCTTCTGCGGTCGACGTTACTGAATATCTTTCGCTTCCAACTATTGCACGTTTACAACGAAACTTCCAGGACGCTAGAAGTCTAAAATTACTCTGCCATTCTGCGGGATCTATTACTGTGTCGTAAACATTCCGTTATATTACGTGCCGCAGATACGTGACATACGATTTTTCACGACGATGCACACGGGTCCGTGGCCAAAAATATGGAACACGTTTAAATAAATTGCGATACGTCAAAACAGTCTGCGTACTGCGGAACAGCCACGAATTATAGTCAATTTTATTTATATGTGGAATGAACGGGAAGTCGAATATGAGTCAAGTGCCAGGAATAAGATTTTCTGTTACAAGAAGAACGATTCTTTCTTTTTCATTACGTTTGTTGAGAAAATGTATCGCGTCATTGTACGCCGCCGGTTCCCGCTCGAAGGTTTTCAAAAGGAATAAGTGTGCGTATAAGGCGCAGGCGTTGCACACGGCCGGATGTCGCATATTAAGACGAATTAGCGTCATTTATTTAGAGAGAAAAACCAGAAGGATAATAGCCAAGCATACGGTATAACGAGTAGCGTAATAATAAGCCTGGTCAGTATCCAGTCCCTAGACAATCTCCCGACGTCGAGCCCTTCGTCCGTCGACTCATCTAAGGGCTATCTTTAAACTTTTGCGATCTCTGCCGAGCCTTGTAATCACATGTATCTCTTTTCATTCATTCTGTATACTACACTATCTTCGGTAGTATTGTCTGAAAACATGCCACCAGTTAATTTTTGCAAAGTCGATTTCATTGTTACAATTCTTTTTAAACTGCGAGTTTGCGATTCTTGCAACTTTCTGTTGTCAAATTGTAAAGTACTAATTTTTTATATATTAATAATTATTTACGATGTTCTTTAATAAAATAATGAATTAAAAATCCGAAAGCTCTGACATCTGATAAAAAGTTGTTTACAATAACCAAATGTTTGGCTTCAACTAAATTATTTTGTTGTATCAATCAAAGATTCATTTGCCCATGTCCAAACAAGAAATCAATTGATTCAACTAAATGGGTTTCTCAATGTATATAAAATTCTTTTATAAAATCACACTTGAGAAAGAAAAATGTACGATACGCAAAAATCCACAATAAACGTGTTCATTATAAATGTTTAATAAGACCTCAAAATCCGACTATTTGTACGCAACGATATAATAAATTACGAGACCTTACGAAACGTCACGGTTAATGAGCCCGTTAAGGTAGGCGCGTTATTAATTTCGAGCAGCATGAGGGTAAGTTGCAAACCACAAAGACAAGACACAGAAATTCCCGCGGCGCGATCGCACGCGACAATAATTTCTCACGGAATTGCATACGCCGCTGCGTATGCATTATTTGGTACGACAGTCGGCCCACGCACTACTCTTTTGCCACCCGATATATACGAGCCATTGTCTCGGGACTCGTTATGGCTATGCGATGTTGAAATTACGGGCGGATCCTTAGCGTTGCTGAGCACGATGCACCTTTCAAGAGAGGGCCTAGGTATTATTTGCTAATATCCTCGAACACGAATGGACGAACGTGAACGACTCTCACCAGCGTGATTATCAGCACGCAATTAAAAATGAAACACGAAAAATCCGAGTAACGATATCTTACTCGCGGCGTACGCAATTTCTCGTTTCTTACCGCATTTTCGGTACGATTTAATGGCATGTAAGTTGATTACTGTTTAACAATCCTGTCAAGAAATTAGTCTGTCATCGTAAATTATAGTGCAGCGTAGATAAAGTTTGCATGCAAACTAAACGACGCGCGAGATATGATAAAAACGACAGGAAACAATTTGTAAATGGGGGATTTTTCAGAAATGCGCTCGTCGCGCCTTTTATCCAGTTGCATATTTATGTATAATTCTTCATATACTATGCGTGTGTGAGACGTATAAATCATTACCTTCTTTCCAGCAAAATTTAAAAATTGGCAAAGTATTTTTGACGTTGAATTTGATTTATGTGAGATATTTGTTTCGTGACGTGCAAAAAATAACGCGGCGTCCCGCGAGAGTGCGTATAGGTGTATATTGCACGTGTGTGTAGTGAGAAATTGGTCGCCACACCACGCGTGCAATAGCGAGCGGGTAACAATTGCAGATGGTGTGTGATTCACGCGCCTCGCGTCATTAACGGCTGCTGCACGACAATGCAATGCGCGGCAATTGTCCGCAAATAGATATCGGTGTGTCGTATCTAAAGTCGTATATATTACGCGCGAAAAAGCTGTATAGTCAACGCACTATCTGATGAATTTCGATTAAGACTGTAAAGCAAAACGCAATTTCTCCGATATATTTACATATATTTGTATTTTGTATTATTTCTTAATATCTAAATATTACCATATGAAAAGGATGGTTTTGCTAAAATATCTCTAAGAATTTAGCTGTATATATACAGATCTGAAAATAATTTTGTTGGACCAAAATAATTATGTAGGACGCTCAACTGATTACTAGAATGTCAAAACTTTTTGCGGTATTACTCAATATGCTTGGATTTCTTACGTAATTATTTTGATGATCCAACAAAATTATTTTTAGATTTGTGTCTAATTTAAATTTTTTAATATATTAGATAAAATCGTTCTTTCCATTTAATTTTGTATATCCAAATACTTGAAGTTAAAAGTTCGCATTTTAGCCTAATAAAATGCAAATAATTAAGAGGTAGACGAGTATATATAAAAGAAAGGGAGAAAAGTGTGGAGATTATTTGTAACTATAATTAAATAATTATGGTTAGAAACTTCAGTTATAGTTATTATGCTATGATATTAGTAATAATAATTACATTTATAGTTTTTTGCAAAGAGAAAATATATATTTAATACCGAAAATGATTCTTTACGATTATTAAATAATGGCAATTGCAACCGTTTTTTTCTTACTGAAGAAACAATGAAGAATAAAAGTAGTGAAAGGTGATTTATTTCTCAGCTAGATTACTCTTTTCAGGCCACAAATCCCGCCAAGATTAGGCATACAATGAGCAGTTTTCAATTAGATAGAAAGTTACATGTAGAAGAGGTTGGGGCCATTTAATATCACGTTTCATTTTTGACACGTGCACGAATATCGTGATGTTTCCTCGCCCCATTTAATCCGATGGCAGTTACGAGATTAGCGCTTCGCGATGAGAGACGGGGTGAGTCCTCATCGATGCATAAGTGAAATATGAAACGTTATAAGGCTTTACACAGTCGATTCATTAAGGATAATGCATTACGTACGCGGCACCGTGGCGGAGCAACGCATTACCGACATTTCTATGCGGAGAGAAAGGTATCGCCGTCGACATAAATCTCGGCGCAAAGCATATGCATAAGCATGTATCCGCGCGCATAATCGCGTGGCGCGCAAGAAAACGCTCTCCACGCCTTTCTTCCTCGGGTTCTCTCTTTCTGTCTCTAACGATCGTGGACGTCGACCGCGTGTCGTGCAAGACGCGGTGTGTAATAGCAGCGTGTTTCAGTACATCCGCCTGAGATATTCCATAAACAATATTCAACTTCGAGCGACCGGATCCCGAGGTAGTAAAGCCCGTGAAATTGATTTCATCATCCGGTGGCGTTTTAACCGATCGCTTAGAACAGAGAAGGTACAAAATATGAGATATTCTCGCTGTGAAGTATTACGAGAACTCATTCAATTTTTTAATCGTAAATTATAATTTTATTGAAAGGGGAGATCCGCTTGATAATATCAACGAACATATTTTTTACATTTGTTTTTACTTCTATAAAGTTTAATTTTTTAATTTTTATTTTATAATTCGAAAATTATTATGTCAATGTATCGACACATTTATTAAGGAAAAAGTAATTCTAAATTTGAAAGAAAGAACTTCCGTATATCCGAGAAAATGCGGAGAGTACGAAACACCCTGTATATACATATATCTAGAGATAAGGTACTGTAAGCTAAACGTAGAAGTTTACGAATCCCTTTGCGTCGGCGGATAGTACCGTGTTGTACTTGAAATCCGAAGTTTCGAGATGCTCGCTGCATCTGTTTCACAGTTTCTACTAGTCGGGATATTCGCATGACAGAATTTAACGTCGCGAGCGACGCAACGGCGGCCGCTGTTTATCTTTCCGGAGTAAAATTGCGTTCTACCGAGAATATATGTTTCGACTCATCCGCGGTTCTTTGTGGAGGAAACATGCTAATCGCGCATTAATTAACGAGCGCGTTAACTGAGAGATTCGGCACGAGCAAATAGGAATATAGGACCAGCATCTCTCAGCTAGTTTACAATTTAAACATGCAGCGAGAATAATTATAAATACGTTACGTATCACGCGAAATTTTATTAAAATAGCGAATCATTTTAGAGGAAATATTTATTTTAATGAAATATGTGTAGTATGAAAAAATATAGCATACACTATATTAGATATCAAAGGAACAACCCAATCTGTTGAGTTAAATAACATTTCGTTGTTTTTAACTTTCATGTATATCAAAATTTAAATCAATCTATTTTTGTAATTTCAAAATAAACAACGTATATTAACGTATTTATATGCACTTGGTAAATAATAAACTAAACTTTAGTCAAATTTAATACATTTTCTTGAGTTAAATTAACAATGTATTGTAAAAACAGTGATGACGGAATAATTAAAAATAACTCAAATTGGGTATAATTTAATATGAATTTAACAACGTACATTTGTATTCATCAAAAACAAATCGTATTATAATAAAATATATATAGTTGAAATTAGTGTCAATTGAAACGACTTAACGTAAGTATTAAACATATTTCTTACTCTGTATGGTATCGTGAATTTTGTTTAATAATTAATATTTCTTCATTTTCTTTAGAATACTTCCTGAAAAATTCCAAAGTACAATTTATTAAGTATAATAAAATTCACTTTCTCAAATGTTTAGATAAATACGTAACATATTGCCGTAGATATTCAGATATATACTACCAAACTACAAAACAACAGTTCGGGATTAATTTCTGATACGCGAACTTGAGCGATTAACCACGATGATGAATATCGCTGATATTCCCATGTCGAGCAAATCCTTGCCATGTCGCTATCTTGATCAGATTTGAAATTGCAATCGACCGAATCGCCCGGAGGAAACGCGTCTACCTACGGTAGGGTCAATAAAACGTCTCGTTAATACCAAGGAAACACGTACGTCCCCGACGACTTTGACAGTAATAACTGACGTAAACGAGCGTCGCGCGACGACGGCCGATGGTTTAACGACAGCCGCACCGAAGGGACGACGGACGGCGCGATGCTCTCGTTGAGTTACGGCCCGCCCTAATTACCTGATTTAATTACCGCGACGGAATTATCGGGGCCGTCCGCGTCTCACAGTCTCACGCTCGGAACAATCCCGACACCCGTCGAGCACGCCGGTATCGAGCCGACGACGAGTGACCGCGTCGACGATCGATCAATTTACGATTTCTCCACCTTTCCCTGCCCTTTTCTTACACAGCTCGACTCGCGCGTTCCTCCTCTTCTCTCTGACCCCCCTGGGGTCCTCAGGTGCGATCGCTATCGCACTTCCATTGTCTAAATAATCGGCGATCCGTAAGAGCGAGCGGTTATGTCGACATGTTACGTGCACGATCGACGATTTAGCATCGCTCGTCGGACGTTGAAAGATGACGCCAGCTCGGAGTGACGGCGATATCGACGGGTTATATCTGTCGTTTGAGCCAGCACTGCAGAGTATATATCGTCGGCCATTTTTAACTCCCTACTATTATTACACTCGAATAGAGTGTAACTATTACGATCTGGCCTGAATCTATTAAATAAATATCGATGATTTTTATATTAATTGACGCGAAAGCAATTCTATTTTTTATTATTTCCTGGTTATGGAAAGATAACTCCGTATGAAATCAAAATATTATTCAACGAGAGCAAACAAATTATACTTTAAAAGATTGGTCTTGTAAAATATTTGTGGAAAATATATTTTTCATTATTTGTTGATTTTATAATAGAAAGATAGTCGCGTACGCATAAAATTATAATAGTATTAGATAAGGACAATGAACGAAAAAATAAAATAATTATACCCTGTAAAATAATGTTTATGTTGTAATCAGATTCGATTGAAGCGCGCGATAGAGTCGTACAAGATCGTTACGTTCTTAAACTTAAAGCGAAAGATGAAGACGCAATGTGCATAAAGAAATCTGTCGTATTTAAATACATAGACGAGCAAGTAGCTGTTGGCAGGTGGTGGTAACAGGAACACGAGCATTTATTCCGCCGGCATGTGGCGGACGTGTGGCGTTTATCGCGTCGCATTAAAGATCGATTGTGCGATAGGTATAAGGTAGCTTCTTCGAGGAAGGATAAAAGTGCAAACGCTCGCGCTCCACTTAGAATGCAAAGTAACGCGCGCGTTTGTTAATGGACGGCAAACGGTATCTCGTGGAAGTTAGCCGAGTTAGGTTCGCGGTCGCGATATCAATCCGCATTATCAGCGAGCGTCTCCCGACGTTGCTCGAGCGCGCGTTGTGCGATTCCTTTCTTTTTCTCTTCGTCGCGCAATCGCCGACGCCGACCATCAATTCGCTCGTCGAAGGCGCGGCGCGAATTGCAGACGCGCGAGGTGTACACGCAGGAGGAGTTGCAGCGAGCACTCGGAGGCGATGGTGAGTCACGCAGTGTGACATTTGACCCCCACCAATGCGCCGCCGCGCCGCGCCGCGTGGTGCATCCAGAGGTTCTCAGACGAGAGGGTGGTAACCATCGCAATAATGGAAGCCTAACTCTAACCGATCGTATTTTCTTATTATAATTGCGGCTTAATCAGGCTTCATTTCACCAATCTCGGCAATTTTATTTTGATAAGACATGGTTTTTTTTATTATTAAATTACGGGTGATTAAAATGAAAGGGCACCTCCTTAAATTAAATTTTGATGATGCAAGAGGAATAATTCCGGCAGAGACGTTTTCGAACGGATCTTATTTTAATGGAATCGTAATTTAAAGCTTAGTTAATGATATATCTAGCATTGCAAATTGAATTCTAGAATGAATAACGAATTTATTCAGCAAAGCAATGAATATTCATTTAGTTTTGGCTAGTTTGAATTCGTCAGTGCACATTGGGGGACCCGTCTATAGGTAGAACGTCAGACAGTGACTAAAAATACGCCGCATGAAAGGACAGACGGTTCAATCGGATCGTCATGGTGGCTGTCAACCTCCGTTAACCCCCTCCCGTTCTCTTACGACTTTTCGTTGCTTTTGCTAGGAGGCACGAAACTTAATGACCTCGCGCGTTGGCCGACCGCCAAGAACCAACCAGAACCAAAATCGTGTCTTTTCGCTACTATTTAAGATCTTTTTTGTCTATCTCATTTTCGTCTATACTTTATGCATGCAACCATTGAAGATTCTACATTATTATCGAAGTTATTCAGCACGATCGAATTTTCTTGAAAAATAATTCAACGCAGGTGCATCGATAATTTCTAATTTATTTATATCTATTTGTCGAAACATGGACCAATCAGTAATAACAACTCTTTTTAATCGAATAATTATAGGGATACGAGATTGACTGACAATGAGAATGACAGTGAGTGAAGTAGATTAAAAAAAATAGAAGTAAATACGAAAAGAACGTTTTGATGAACTATCTAAAAATATTTAGATAGATTCAAATTCGAAAATAATTTTGTTGGATTATTAAAATAATTATCTAGAGGGGAAACTCAAGCATGTGATAAGCTATGCTACAAAAAGCTTTGACATTCTAGCAGCTAGCTTGAGCATCCTGTATAATTATTTTAATAGTTCAATAAAATTATTTTTAAATCCGTATCTATAATAGCTAAATTTTTAAATACTTCAACAAAATCTTTTTTTCCATGTACTGATCATATACACACGCACACACCCAAATATATGTATGTACTAATAGCATACATATGCGTATAAATGTATAGAAAACAACCATGATGACCACAAGTGCAAAATAAATGGAGCAAATCAAAGCGAGTGGAAGTGAACGAGTTTTTAATTTCAGACTGATATACCCTCCAATTTCGTTCCAGCCGTTGCAGTATCATTATCGTATAGCGTCGCGATTGCACGGTCTATCTGCGTTCGTCTCGGTATACTTGCAGAATTTTTGAACGTCAAGATGAAGAAAGAAAGGTGGCGAAAGAGAGAGCGCAAAGAGGAAAACCTCACATAATAACCGCGCAACCTCGTAATTACAGAGAATCCGCCCCTGAAATTATTCTCTTTTCCCGGTTACGCGTGAGAGAATCAAGAGTCGTCATCGTTGTTACTGTTGTACCGTGGTATATATTACGCAATCGTATTGGGCTCCTAGGGTGTATGTGCGTGTGTACCGTACTACCAGTCAGTCAGTTTAACCAACCAACCAACTAACCAACCTATCTACCTACCTACCTACCTACCTACCTACCTACCTACCTACCTACCTACCTACCTACCTACCTACCTACCTACCTACCTACCTACCTAGCTGAAGGATCATAAGCAGAGGACCTATCTAGCTGAAGGATCATAAGCAGAGGAACGAGAGAGGAGGAACGAGGCTTCCGAAGCCTCGGGACCATTTCCACGAAGTGGATTCTAATTACGGCCGTAGATGATACCCCGTTTTTCCTGCGTTCAACCCCACCTTTCGATTCTTCTCTCCATTTCTAGTTCCCTCTCATTCGATCCCTACCCGGAGAATCTCCCATCGAGAACCGAATCTCTAGTTCTCGGACCTGTCCCCCTCCCCTCTCTCTCTTTCTCTCTCTCTCTCTCTCTCTCTCTCTCTGTTTGCTTCTCTCTTCTCTTTCTCATTTCATGCACCTTCTTTCGACACGAGCTCGTTGGATGGATTGAGCTCCGGTCGATTTTATTTTTTTGCTCTCCTATGGCGCGCGCTAGGCAGCGACGATCTCGCTAGAAAATCTAATTTCGCGTCTGCTTTCCTTCCGCTTTCAACAATTTTTCTTCATTTTGCGTGTCGCACGGTCAGTCGACATGCGGAAGACCGATAGACGGCCCTGAAATCCACGGTAGGATGAAAAGCCGGAAGCAACGTGAGTTTGCTGCTCGAAGTTTGGGGATGCTAAAACGTTCGTGTGAAGCGACTAATCAATGATTAAAAATTTACAAGCTGACTCCAAGAGATATGGAAGTTAATAACTTTTAATCGCTTGTTATAATAAAATCATTAATATACTAATTGATATAAATTTGGAATAATTTTTATATTTTTGCCCGAGTTATCTATGTTTAAGTATCACTTAGAAAATAATATTCTTTTTAGAATTAGCTAAAACTCTTCAAAATTATCTAACACTGTCTTCTTTTGTAATTATTCTTGAGAGATGTCATCCTGTATATCCTGTATGACATTGAAATTGGGAAAATAATGAAGGCTATAATTGCAATTATCGTTTTCAAGTTCGTCTTCCTTGCGTTTGAAATTTAGTCTTTCTGGCTCAGGTCTATATTTCAGTTGCTCAGTTATGCATGTACGGTTAATGATACCTGGTTGCGGCCATCGATCACCGTCGTACATGAAAACTTTGTTCGTCCGGTTGATTAATTCTTCAAATTACCAGCGGAACCGGCTCGTTTACGCGTGTCTACCTCTCGGGTAATCCGTGGTGAGGCACTCGGACCACAAGATGAGGATGTAGGGCGAAACACGAGAGACGAGGAGGAGCAGGAGGTTCTCGCAGCTATACAACTGGGAGATTTATTCGCGAGTTTATCCGTTTTCACGTCGCCACCGAGTGGATACGAGATGAGCACGGAGCGAGATAGAACGAGAAACAGTGAGAAACGGAGACGGAGAGGATACACGGTTAGGAAGGCGGGGGTGCTTGCGGGTTGAACGTCCTCAGCATCGAATATAAATAGCGTCCCGACGTCCGTCCACCTCCTCCACTTCCTCGTGGCTCTTCGTCTTCTCCTATGTCTACTTTTTGCTTACTTGACCCGGCTGGTCAATCTTCGTGCGCGACGTTGACACCTTGAAACCTCGTTGATCACTCCAGTCTGTATTATTTCTGTTAACGGAATATTCGACAAGTTGGATTTTCTATTGATTAAGATATTTTACAGAGTGAAAGGATACTTACGTGAAATTTGTTTTATATATATGTGTATAAAGTTATATATATATATATATATACATATACAACTTTATGTTTGGCACAAAAGAGAATTTGATATTTATTTATGACTATGATGCTTGAAATACATAATAATTACAATATTAATGATATCAATGATAGAAACGCTACTAGTGTGACCTTTTTTGGCATCTTATATATGTACATATATTCTAAACATTAGTGATTGATACACGTACATATAATATATCTATATAGGATAGAAAATTTTCGCAGATATCCATCCGAGTTCAGGAATATTCTATCTGAATACGGGAAGCGCAGGTTGCGTTGATGAACTTTCCAAGTGGGCGACTTAAGCCGCGCCAAGCCGAGGTACCGAGTCGACGAATTATCGCCGCGAAAGCAGAAGCAACTTGTCTGGTATGCCAAAATCGATAAAGCGCATCCACCTGCTCTCTCACTTGCCATCGTCACCGTCGTCGCTGCCGTCGATTCACCTCGAAAATTCGTTCAACGGAAGCGAGACGCGAGTACGGGAATTTATTAGAATTTTAAGGTCGCGTTCTATTGAGAACATTTCGCGTCGTCTTTGCCAGCTGATCGTGCGGGAATACACGTTGGCCGCCTTTTTTTTTCTCGGAAGGGCACCGAGGAACGCGTGGAACAAATCCTAGATCGACATGTCGCGGCGACGATAAACGCGACGACCGTCTGACACGAAAGGTCGCGTGTGTGTCTATCCTGGAAATCGTGAACTGGGTTAACCGGTTCAGAATCCTTCGCTATAATGGCTGGAGTAATCGGAATTAAACCTGGAATTAGCATGGAGCCGCCACCGCGGTGGAGAAGCGCGCGCGGATGTTCATGAATACTTCCGTTTTTCGTTTAGCACCTGCCCGTCGAGCGACGTTAATTTCATCCGATAGCAATACAGGGAATATTCACGGTTCTCAGCGTATCTCAAATCTCCATACAATTGCCAATATTGTTTGGATAATTTAATGTCAATTTTTTTCTGTAATATAAGAATTTATCAAAGAACATTTTATTTAATATTCAACTTTAAATTATGTATATATATATATTGACAGGTAAATTTTTAACTAAAATTCTGAACGAATGTTTTCTTTTTTAACCATCATGTGTGTTGACGAAAATTATCAAAACAATATTTGATTCTTTATTATCAGAATTAATTGAAATTCTATTATTTTTCATATATTATTTCCAGATTTAAATTTCTTTAAAGTTTTATGACTTTTGTTGTTATACAGCTCGTAATCGTGGTTTCAATAATAACATGCTTTTTTTTAATGGAACAATCACCGTTTATCTTAATCTGACCTCGATGAAAGAACGGTTAATAGGTTCAAAACGGTTAGATACGAGCATGACTATTCCTATTCCAATCTCAAAAATAAATCTGCAATAACCTAATGGAAATTAAAAACAGATAAAATCGCTTTTCTTCATGAGAGTCGGGCTGAGGTCTTCGGCGGCAACAGATTAAATGTATCTAACTTGGTCCACATCCGAACACGGAGAATTTCTCATCGGTGAACGGGGAGCGCCTCAAGAACGAGAGCTAATTGAATCGGGCCGATGATCAGGCCTGGCGTTTGACGAGCAAGTCCAGATACTTACTACGTTACGAGTGCTCGAGCCAAGAAAAGAGCCGGCAACAGAGCGGCACCTTGACCCCGCATGAGTCTCCCTCTTCTTCTTTTTCTTCTTCGTCTTCTTCTTCTCCTTTTCATTCTTCTCCTTCTTCTTCGTTTTCTTCTTCTAAAGCGCTGCGCCTTGAAGAAGAAACCAAAAAAGCCGAACAAGTTTCTCTGTTTCTTATGCTCTTCAAATAATCTCGGAAGAAGTAGTGTTTATTGTGATTATTTAGTGGAAAAAAGGGTTTGTATAATTGCGATTTTAAATCTTGAAAATTATCGATTCCTACCATTTTACCAGGAAAATCCGAGATAAAGAAATTTGAAAACAGAACTCATTGTGAGTTTTATTACACCACTGGAAAGAGATCAACGTTGAAGAAGTTTCGTCCTCTCTCGTTTTTTCCCATTTTTCTTCTGCTTCTAAAGATATATTGCCGCGAAACAGAGAAAGTGGCATGATTGTTTCTTTCTAATAATATTTGTTCTTCTTTTTTTCTTATATCTGTCGTTCTCTCTTTCATTCAACTTCGGTTGGATCGCCAGCGAACAACAGACCGAGGTTCTCAACTACAAGGAATGCACGCTTGTCGTTCTATATTACGAATTTCGCACTTAAATGCGAAATAAGGAGACATAAATCGGAATCCAATTCTTTGTAAAGTTTATTTTTTGTTAAATTATTTAGAAACGTGATATTTAATGACAAAAGTATAAACAAATTTTAAACTTAATGGATTTTACATTTTATGATACTGTAAGATTACAGTAATCATTTATATGTTTAATAGTTCTGCTTGATTTATTACATGTTCCAATGCACAATCTGTATATACATATATGCGTACGAATATTTTGGTCGGCGGAGAGTTAAAAGGAAGTGACACTCCAACGCGGTCCGTGAATCACTGATCCGTCGACTAATTGACGGATCATTATCGAAAGCCCGACGAGAGACGAGGATGACATTGTCGGATCTGCGGAATTGCCCCTGGTAGATTGCATGTACGTCGTTCGAGGCCATGGTGTACGACTATACACGAGATCGGCGACGCGAAGGGATGGCGCGACGGAAGAAAGAGACAGGGTTGGCGAACGTGGTGGTAAGAGAGAACGGGTGGCCGGGGGAGGATGGAAAGGATATGAGGGAGCTGCCGGTTCAGCTGCATTAATTAAACTAGCGGAGGACAATGAGCCTGTCTGCCGGCTCGCTTGCCTCGCCGTGTAATTCACGCCTCTCACGGGAGAGGAGAGGCGCCCTTCGACTTTGCTTTCCAGTTTGAACCTTCCTACGGCCCTTAATTACCTACGCCCTTTCGCTTCTCTCTCTCTCTCTCTCTCTCTCTCTCTCTCTCTCTCTCTTTGTCGTGTTCTTTCTCTCTTTTTCTCTCCGTGACTCTTCGTATATAAACGCACATCTTCGCTTCAATGCTGGCAAAGACTGCGAAAGCACAAAACGGCTCGGTGAAATTTGAAGAACTTCATCGTTTTATCGAATTACTATTTTCATCGTGAATTGAATACTGCCATTTCCTAAGTTGAAAACTTTTATCACTAATAATTATAGTTTCAATTATACCTGCTAAAAACTAGAAAATTATCGTAGTTTCGAACAGTGAATAAAAGTTTATTTTTAATGAGCAAGTCTCATTTCTAAAATTAATTGATATTAACATCTTTTTTTTTTATTTTAACGTTTATTTTTATGAAGTGATCCTTTGCAAGGTATTAGGTGTTGAACTCTTAATTCCTGCCGCTCGCTTAATATAAAACAATATTCCACACCTTTAAAAAATCTAAAAAAAAATTTTTGTAATGTAATATGCTAAAAAGTTTGACACACTTTTTAGCATATTACATCAAAAATATTTTTAAGCGAGCGGCAGGAATTAAGTTTAACACATAATATAATGAAAATCAGGTATGACGCTTTGATTAAATATTGAGATACTTTGGTTAAATAAATAATATATATCTTTTTACATAAATCTTGTTAGAGAGCACGCTGCTTAACAAGAAAAGATGATGTACGTAATATAATAAATATCTTAAGAGAAGAATTTACGTTCACGTTAAATAATCGTGAATAACCCTGCCATAAGATAAAATGAATAAGACGTCGCCTTTTATGGTTGCTGCTTCATAACGCAGTCAGGGCGATCGGCTACAAATTGAAGACGCTAATTTACACACGGTTCGATGCTCAGGCCTCTGCCTTGGCACCTCTATTGCCTGACGCCCCTATAGTCATCGTCGTCGCTATAGTCGTTGCCGTCGTCCCAGCGTGTTGCTTATTAACTCGCTCAAGTTTGCCAGCCGAGCTGCAACGACTAACAAGGTGAACAATGTTTGGCAATTATCTCGGTTAAATGATCCTCCTGAGATGCGGCTGCGGCATACCTGCCGCCCGGATTGCTTGGCTGCGTTACCTAAAACATCCGTGAGTAGCGTGTATTATGTAATGTAGACCGAAGAAGCGTTTCCGATTCGATTCAGTTTCCTCGAATCAATATACACGTGGGAACATGATGTATAGCAGTCGAGTGTTAAAACTAGTATACAATCTTATTCGCCGAAATATAGTAGTTTTAAAGTTAAAATTGTTGTGATTTCAGCAAATATGCATAAATAAAATTAGGAATTTGAAAATCTTAATTTATAATTGTAAATAGTTTTTACTTTATCAGAATTTTCATTAATTTAAAATATAATTATGTTCTGCTTCTTTAAGATTTGCAAAAATATCCACATTCTAAATACGTATGATATTTATACCTTATTACTGTGTATTTCATTTAAATGTTCCAGATTTCAAATTATTTTGTGCATTTAAGACATACTTTCTTTTCTACACTATTTATGCGCATTCGGTGTATTTTGCATTCTTGCAGCATATTCCAAACAATAAGTTCGCTAACCCTCAGTCAAGTGTTGCAGAAAATCAGCGCTTGCGTTCATCGAAGCACGAACCTTATAGATTCTTGCCGCGTCTGGAAACAATCTTACCTGGAGTTAACTATTCGTTAGCGTGACCGGCGGAAATGTTACGTTACGTAAGAAATTACGGTAATAATCGTAGCGTAAATAGTGATCGCGCTTGCGTATCGCGTTAACTCGCGTAACGCGATCGCTTCGCCGCTCACTCTCCAATTTGCGAAAGGAGAGAAAATGACTCGGCTCGTTTTTGGACGCGTGAGAAACTCGGCATGTTAAAAAAGTCTATGACTAGACGAATTTAAATATAATTTTAATTCGAGGACAAATTGGAACTAACTCGGGATCGAATGATGTAATAATTTCGTCGAGTTGAAGCCAGTCTTCGACGATGTAAAATTGGTGAGAAATATTTTCTGCGCTTCGATAAACAATAGAAATACATAGAGAAATTATTTTCACGCGTTTGTAATATCCACATCAGAGTTCTTTGAAATTGGATTGGTTCTAGTGCTATAGATCATTTTTCAATTTTTCTCAATTTGCAGTACATTAAATAACGAGCTTTTCTTGAAATATACATCATTAGAAGCACACGCTTTAGTGCACAGCATAGATTTTTTGTCGCTAACACGGCGTTCAGAAATCACAAGTTAAGTTTTAAAGTTTTTATTCTTTATTTTATTATTAAAAAAAATGATTTTATTGCAGTAATAATATCATTTTGGTTAAAACGTTTTTTATCTCTCGCCTTGTTTTTTTTTATTTATTTTTTAATTTTCAATTCTTTTTACCTTCTCTAAAATTGTCGCGACAGATTTGTGGAGACCTTTTACTGCACACTGGTTAAAAAAATCCTGCTATACAGGTATAGGAAAACAATCTCAACGATAAAAAAGAGCTGCCAACAATTTGTATAACGCACATTTTTCTATATATCAACAACAAAATCTCGAGAACCAAGCACGATGAAATTATACGGGTTTCAATCTCTAAGGCTTAAGAGAGAGAGAGAGAGAGAGAAGAAGAAAAGTCAGACGAAGCCGATTACCGAGAGCGTTTACGTCACTTGGTTCGTAACTCCTCCTTCTTTCCTCTTCTCGCGCATACACAACTTTGCGAAGTCTGGCCGGCGGTGCCGACGCGTTTCCTGTTTTCTTCGCGAGTATCGCCGACGCGTAATATGCACCCGCGTAATTACGCGAATTATACCGCGTATCGACTTTCATATCGGCAGACTGCACGCCTCTTCCCTCCTCTCCCTGCCTCATGCCCAGCCGCCTGCGTTCTTATCCGTGCGGCGCAACGCCGAGCGAGAGACGTAGCCACGAAACGGCGATCTTATGCAAATCGATTAACGGTGCATCCACGCGCTCTTCTGCTCCTCTCCCGCAGTAGTAAAGTTCGATATTGGCTGATAAATATTCACCATGCCCCTCTTATATGGTTCGTTCCTCCCTCTTCACGTCCCTTTCGGCAGATACATCGTTGCTCGAGGCTCGTTAAAATAATGAACTTTTTAATAAGACGAAATTCTTCGCCCGTCGCATCGGCGATATTCGCGACCGCTTGATCATTCTGTCAATGTCTTTTCATAAAATATGTAAATGTCCGATGAGATTGAAATATCATCACAGTTGTTTCTAAAATATTACGACTTTTTATTTATAGATAATATTTTCATTTTGCTGCTCGAAGTGAACAATTTATGAATTTTATATACTCTTTTGTCCGTTTATTATGTATACCTATTTCCTTTCCTGCTACAGATTGTATTGGGAGTCAATAATACATCTCGTGTAGTGCTTTCTCGCTTTTGAATTTGATGTATTTTGCTGGATACAAACAAAATTGTGAAAACGTATCCTTGTATTGATTCGTGTCTTTTATAAAAAAAAAAAGTGTTACAAATTGATCGCGAATGTACGTCAATCTATGCTATAAATAGCACGGTCTCTAAGATTCGTTTGGTCATTTCGCACGAAACCAAACATGGATCTTCGCAGGATTCTACCGTCGAGGATGATCTGCCGTCGGTCGTGAATCGTGATCCGAATCGACGAGAGGTGCCATCGGCAGCCGCTTTGTCATGCCTCTCCATCGTCTCTTTTCCCTTTTTCTTCCGTGCATCGACACCAGAACCAGAATGACGTAAAGCGGATGGGAGGGAAGATTGGAGGAAAAGAGCGAGGAGAAAGAAAGAGACGCAGGAACCGGTTGTTGGCCTCACTGGCAGCTGTCTTGTCGACGAATGCGAAGAGCAAGAGAAGAGTGAAGAAACGCTACACGCTCGATCGACGGCTTCTACGACTCGCCGAGTTAACTTCTGAAAACGAGGTGGAGAGTTTCGGTACTCGAGAGCATCACCAAGAGAAAGATAGAAAGGGGGGAGGGGGCAAAGAGGGAGAGAGAGCAACTCCTCTGCTTTTGTTCTTGCTCTATTCCTGCCTTAGTTGTATTATCCTCGAGTTTCTCCTCATTGTCACTCGTTGCATTGGAAACTGTAAATCAACACCGTGGATAATGTTTCTCCCACGGGACCGAGGAGAATCAGCTGTTCGGCTTGACAGCGGCGGAAACTCAAGGATGAAGGGTCTGAAGGAGGTAGATGGAAGGAAGACGAGTCGACTTGATTATCTCGACGGTGACGGATCGCGAACTTATCGATCGAATGTTGTAAATCTTGCAATCAAAGAGAAATTACTGATGAAGGATGAATTCTAACGCTTTATAATTATTGGGTAATCATTTCTAGGAATAATAGACACGTATTGGCCATTAAATTATACTATGTTCGTAATATATGTTAAATTTAAATGATTGCTACAATGAAAGAAAAGATTAGTTGCTGCAGCGATATAAAAATGCTATGCCATATTTTACTATCTAAATTGTTGCAGCAACCAATCTTTTTTTCAGTGTATTATACATTTTATGTAAACACGTTCTTAAACATAAAAAAAAGGACAAAAATTCAGGTTACACAGTCGAGAATTAATTGACAAATTAATCCGAATGAATTTCTGTTAGAACTCCAACTTTGCATTCCAAAGTTTTATCAACAACTCTTCATTTTGTCGTTGCCTTTATTTTCGATTCTCGTCATCTTCATGCTTCCTTGACACTGCCCTCTCAACGATTTTCCTTCTGCTTCTTCGTCACGCTCTCAAGTTCCTCGCTCGCTACTCATCGTCATATTTGCTTGGCACACAAGAAACCTCAGTGTTCGTCTTCTCCGCGTCTTCTCGTCTCAAGAGCTTATTACACTGGCGATGTCCCTGCGGTTTTTGACGGAAGATTGCATTATTCGTCATTAAAACCGTATTAACTCTCGCCGCGACGCGCACACGCGCGGCAGACGCGGGCTAATGCAATTACGCGAACCGCGAGGATCCGATATTAATCCTGCCGCTCGCTCCAATTCGAACGCTTCTCGCCGATTATTTCGCGACGGCGATTATTTCAGTGCTAACTTTAATGTAATTTAAGATGTGAGCAAGCGAAATTACGTCGCGTTTATTTGCAATGCAGTCGAGAATAATGATTGTAGGTATACCTCGTTTTCGTTAAATTTTTATAGATTTTAGAATACTCTGTTTAATAAGGATATATTGATCAAATTCAGAATTCTCTTTTTGCAAAACGTTTTTTGTTGTATTTTTTTAAATGTCTAATTATGAACATTTTTCTGTTAATTTTTAAATCGAGTTACCAAGGTGTTGTTATTCGCACAACAACTCTATATATATAGTTGGAAAATTTTTGTTAAATTTAACACATTTTACGTGTTCCAAATAGTTCACTCACATTTTTATATTATTATGAATGTCTTAGAAACTAACATAAATATTATGTAAAAAATTAACAAAAAAAAATGTAATATTTTGACGTAATTTGGAAACATTGTGGAAGTATGTTTTCTTCAGTAAAATTAATATTTATAATTTAACATTTATATGTTTAATTAATACATTTATTCTTTTTTTTATTTTTGACACAAAATATTTAAATAATATAATTGCATTATGTTAAGTTAATACTCGGGTATATTAAAAATTCAATACAAAAATTTTAACAAAACTTTTTCTTACTATACTGAGAAAAATGGTTTGATTGAATTAAATAGTAATTCTGGTGGAAAATTGACACGAATCAGAAATTTCTGGTTAAATCTTCTAGAATTCTAGTTGAGATAATTAGAATTTTGATTGATATAATTATTTTGGTAAAAATAAGAATTCTAGTAGATATCTATCAATATCAGAATTCCGGTTATCACAAAAAATAGAATTCTCATAACCAGAAAATTCTGATTCGTCCATTTTCAACCAGAAATATTCATTCAATGTATGTAAGAATAAAACGCGACTGGATATTAATAACGCAAATGATCGATGCCTTGACATTTTTATTAAGGAAAGAGATCAAAAATGTAATTGGAAAAGTATCACTGGTTTAATGTGCAGACAGAGCGTCATATAATAAATTTTCCAGTCTACGGGCACGTTCACCATCGTCTCGAAAGTAAATAGCGCGCGTTGCATTACGCGGCCCGTAAGTTTTGCGAGCGGTTAGTAATTTTCGCTTTACGTGCTCGCTCTCGTTTTCTACGAATATAATGCGGTTAATGCTCCTTCTCGGTTCCTGGGGCCGGCGAGACCGTCGGCTCCCTGTCCTTATTCTCGAGGAGCATTCAATTATTGACTTCAATTCGGAGCTGACGCATTAGCATAACCCTGAATAATTCATGGTCGAATGGTTAATCCTGCAGTATGTAAATTAATTCCTCTAATTGCGAGCGACAATACGACGAATGTTGCAGCCTAAATGCGGCCCGAATCATCCGATTTATATACATATTCCCGATCTACTTTTAACGAGATCGCGTTACATAATTTACTCGCGTAAGCTTTACAAATTATTTTGCTCCTAATGGTCGGACGAAGGGCTTGTAAAATGCAAAGCGATAGCCGTTGTCAATTATCGGCCGTATTATCTCTTTGATTTACTCGCGAAACGATGGCGTTGAATATTCATGTTAAAGATTTCGGAATCGTTGGGTGTCGAATCGTTATTTTTCACGAATCCTTCTACCGCGGGGAAATCTTTCGAATGGAATTGTCCTATTCCAATTCCCTTCGTGAACCTAACGAGCTAATTTCCGTAATTACGCGCGCTTTCCGCCAGTCTCCTTCGTGCAGCGCGCATTTCGCTCTTAAGAGAGTCACGATCGCCGTTTTAATGACTATAACAATTCCCATGTCACGATTTTTATCCATGTATAATAGATAACTCGTCATTGACGGTGCGATGTACATCCGACAGAAAAGACAACCCACACGTCGATCATATAGAAAAACAACATTATCGCGGCTCGAGGCTCAACGAAACCGCTGCTAATTGAAGGTTCGCGAAAGTGGCTCGCGTTTGTTGCGATTTCCACTATGTTACCTCGTTCCCTCGCGGGAATTCTTTGCCGGGGTGCATATGGGATTGTATATACCACGGTATGTACAGCATCAGTGCGTGTGTTGCCCGCCGCGGATTCACCGTATTTTTTCTGTTCGTTAAGAATTAAAAGAGGGACACCGTTACACGAAAGAGAGAGAGAGAGGGAGAGAGAATTGCATTGTTTTGTTTATCTCTCCCGGCGTGGCGCGGCGTTCCGGGATCTGCCAATATTTTCCGCGTGATTCCCCTATATATCCCTCTCCGGCTGCCTCTTACTAACACGAGCTATATCACTCGCGAAAAGCTCCAAGTGCGTTTATTATTTTTCCCCACTGTTACCTCGTCCCTTTCCCCCGCCGCGCATCGTTTCGCCTGCTTTTCTTTTCAATCGCTCCGGCTCCCCAAATACGGGGAGGCAGAAATGATTCACCGCACTCGGTGCTGGGCGCTCTCGCACGAGTGAATACGTACCTACGAGAGCATGATACGAGCGAATCGAGTCTGCTGTTTTTCATTGAACCAAACGGAGATTAATCACTATCGTGCGCGTCTCGAATAAACGCGCACCTGTGGCTGCTCTGGCAGCGAGTTTTTCATCGCTCGACTGACGACAAAGAAATCGAACGGCTTGACGCGAGAACTCGTTATTTTATTTATCAATGAAATTGGGTACTTTGAATTTTCAGCGGACTTAAATTCACAAAATAGAAAATGTTTTCAAATTTTCCTTTTATTAATAATAGATTTTTGTTGTAATTCTCAATAAAATGTTACATAAAAATAAATTCTCGTAATTGGAGGATAGAAATTAATGTTTATATATTTCTTTATATTTTCTAGATAAGAATATAATATAATTTTGTGATACGAATATTTAAATAAAATTTCACAATTGAATTAAAAAGGTATCTCTTTTTGATAAAAAAAAATGTACTTAAGCATCCATTTTATTTAATCATCTTATATCCACCGCGTCGTCCGGGGTTGTTTAGATTATGAATGCATTAACACGGCGCAATAATTTTACGCATAATCGTCGTTTCAATAGCTCGTACCTTACGCTACTTAGCACGATATTTTATCTAAGCCCGTACAACGGGCGCGGCGATTAAGACCGATTCGTCGCGGTCGATTTATAAAGTCGACTATACATTGCGAGCGCGGGCTCTCACGAACCTTTTACTTTACCGGGGCAGCGCCGCGTATAATCGTTCGATAATATCGAGACGTGGCTCGTGCCAGAACCGATTAGAATTCTTAATGGCTCGCATAAAAGGCGGGCGCGGGCTGCACGGGACGCGTCGTCTCTTAATAAATTTTACGGCACGGTAACTCGTAACCGGCATCGAGATGATAATTAATTTTTCCCGGAAATTCCGCACGCAAGCTAAATCTCGTTACGACGATATAAAAGTGCTTATAGTTCCGTCGCTATTGTAACGTAATTTTATATGCTCACGGAGAGCGAATTTACGATAATTTTGCGACCTTGTCATTTGGCAATATTTCGTTATTGAGTATACATTAAAAAACTCCGAAACACGCGGTCTGTGTGTTTTGGAAGTTTCTTTCCTTGAATCTTTTCAACTCTTTAAAAGCCTTGGTAAAAACTTGGAATCATTAATAGTTTTGTCTTTTAAAGCGAATAAAAATTTTAACAAAAATAGATTTCCGAGAAATTTTTAATTAAAGGCGAGTGATCCTTAATAGTCTTCATTAATTTTAAAAAGAGATAGACCCTATATAATATTTAATCGCTTTTAGGAATTATAATTTCAATTTTGAACAGATTATATATTAATCTCTTTACATTTTCTTACAATGTTAAGTCAGTGCGTCTCTTTAGATGCATTGGAGAGGATTAAAGGATTAAGAGAAGCCAAAATTGTCGGCAGACTGAATCGGATCTTTTCATTGCACTTTCGTGCGATTAGCGATAAATAACTCTGTCAATGGCTTGCAGAAGATCCCGCTGGCGTTATGAAAAGGTCTCCGAGAGTTCGCGAGTGCGTTATCGGACACGCGGTGGTGGCGAATAAGCGGCTAGGTGTCGTCACGTGTATACGTGTATGTGTGCCGGCGAGGATGTGTTCGCATGCGTTATACCACGTTCAACACGGGCAACGTAGGGACAAGAGAGGCGATATATAATGTTCCGCGATATTAAACGGGACGCATTCCACCGAAGCCACCCTCTGGTTCCTGCTATGAATGCTTCTACGACCCCCGTCTCCTGTCTCACCCCCCTGCCTGTCGCCCACCCCCTCGTCGACTGCCTCCGAAAAGCGGAACGAGGAAGAGAGAGAGAGAGAGAGAGAGAGAGAGAGAGAGAGAGAGAGAGAGAGAGAGAGAGAGAACCTGGCCTACTCGACCAGGACCACCCTCGAATGGTTATACGCCAAATTTACAGCTTAGCCAGTGCCACTACCACTATCACTGTGAACACGGTATATACTAGCCTCGTGCCGTAGAGTTTCTCGCAACTGATACGTTCATCTATGTGGTTCAAGGATAAAACGAACTAACGAGAGCATTTTCCTTGCGTTTCCGATATGATGTCTCCGATGATGCCAAGAAGGCTGCACGGAGAAAAATAATTTAGAGATGGATACCTTACAAGACTAGTAAAAATATTCTGGCTGTTTTTACCGAATTTGTGATAAATTTTATTTGCCTAAAAGTAAAAATACCGGAGATTTAAGATAAAAAGTACATTATGATTATAGTACATTATTTCAAGTGATTTAAGATTAAATTATACTTTTACAGTAAAGTAAATCGTACTATTTTCAAGATTAACGAGCACAAACAACTCTCAGAACTTTTATATTTTACTATGCAGTAAAGTAAATTTTGTCAATGCTAAAGAAAAAATTGTTGTCAATAAAGTAAGAATGAATATCATACGACAATCTCATTTACCAGAAATGTAAAGAAAATTTTACATAAGTAGGCACGAATCCCTATGAACTTGATAATTCCATAAAGTTTACTAGAATTCTAGTGTATAATATTGTACATTTTTCTCCGTGTGTATTCATAGTTTAGAAGAATTTTTTGATTAATTTTGCGAGATTTGCGCGTGGCTTTTACTTTCTTATATTGAAATATACAGACAATGTAGAATTTAAAAATCATTTGTATTTTACTTTTGCATTTTATGTCCATGTTTCTCTTAACGTTTTTTTATTATAAATATTCCACAAAATCTCCAAGATTTTTGATCTCTTTGTCTTATTTTATTTGTTCTAAAAATATCGAGATTGCATCGCGTTGATAATAAAATATAAAGGATAAACAAATAATTCTGTATTTAACGAAAATTATACGATGTAGTTTCTAAGAGCACCGGGGATTCACTGCACATACAATATAGCGCGAAACTAAACTCGTAAAGATGAGTTGAAAGATGGACGTGAATGGACGATCTCATTCTCGCGAATATCCGCTCGAAAGTTTCTTCATTCGTCGCGCTGTTGCACGTTGAGTGTTCTACATTACCCATAATTTTCATTTCAGTAGAATCTCAGCCAGATTTAGTAATTTAACGATTTAATTAATTGGTACAATAACAAAATTAGAAAACTTAAATGCGTACTTAAACATTCTTTTAACAAAATTTATTTTGCTATATCGCTAATATTTTTTGCTAATTCAAATTGGATAATTATATAGAAATTATCAAATTCTTAAGTTAAAAAATAGAAAGGAAGAAAGATAATGATGTTATAGCAATCATATTTGTAAAGCAGTATAAAGATATCGCTGATCCCTTGCTTTGAAAATAATACAATTCAAAAATGTGATCGTGTAGTTATTATCATAAATAAGTTAAATAAACATTATCCTATCAATCATTAAAAGTGAACTAACTTTATAAAAAAAAATTGTCAAAATTATTACAACCCAAAAAGGGTTCAAAAATTATTATAATTAAAAAAGGATAATTTTTAAGGGTTGAAACGAAAATAACATTTGATTATATTAAGAATATATTCTTTTTGTTGATATTATTTGATCAGTCAATGATTTTCTGTCAAGTTGAAAAATAGTTTTTCCCTTTTTCTGGTTTAATTTTTGAAGTTGTATCACTTTTGAAGCAAGGAAGTGATATATACATTTGCGTGAGATTGCCTTACGACTGTATCTATTTTTATATGTATTTTAATTATTACAATGTTTATAAGACATGAATTTAAAACATTTTCCAAGTTTCAAAAGAAGCTTTACTACATAAAGAAATTAATATTATCATTTTACAGAAAGTACGTATCATTATACAAAATTAATCAAATGCTGTCTTAAGTATTGGCTTAGTAGAGATCTAAGCATCTACTGAATAATCCGACCTATTCGACCGATGCTCGCCCCCCGCCCCGTCCCTCTTTGCGGGCCGAAAATTTGTCGCGACTCGATCATTACTCAACGAGAGCCGGGAAATCTAGCACCGTAATATCTGGCACCGAGCGGCAGCGCGGATAATGGAGAAGGATGCATACGTCCGCGATCTCGCGCGATCATAGTAGTGGCCAGGACATTCCGAGGTTTCGCCGGCGAGAGGCGTTCTCCCCCTCGAAGTTCCTGCACCCTATCACGGTCGGCCTGGTCATACCCTATCCTTCATCTGAACATTTCCATCCCCTGGGTAACCTCGATTCTCTTCTCTCCTCCCCCTCTTCTTCGTTGCCAACAAGAGCACCGAATGCAATCATACGTCATCCGCCATGATCTATGTCTTCTGCCATTCTAGCGTCGCGCGCTCGATCTAGCACAAGCTCGTATGCACATGTTCACACACACACACACGTGTACGTGTAGCTGTTGTACGTGCACGTGCGCGCAAGTACGCGACCGCATCTCGCGTCTCTATTAACCTACCGCTCATTTTCCGGCTGCATATGAGCATGTTCGCCGTTAGCCACGACCACCCACCGGATGATTGCGGCTCGCTTCCGTGCATTTTCAGGAGAAACATACACCCCTGACAGTTTGCCTATCTTTATGTAAAGCGTCGCAAACGTACATGTTCATTCACGAGTTAAGCTAGGAAAGACAATAGTATCTACATTTTTTTTTAACATTTTTTAATAATTATCAAAATTTATAGAAAAGGACTTTAGTGTTATAAGAATAATATAAAGAAGAATATTACATATATATGAAAAATGATGCGCTTTTTGATATAAGAATGGTGAATATCGAGGAAGAGAAGGCGAAGGAGAATTTTGATCATAAAATAAAATGTACAAACGAGAAAAATAAACATATGTTGAATATATGTATTGTATAATAATAATGTAATTTTTATAAAAATGTGATAAAAGTATTTTTATTTACTCGTTTCTTTAATTTCAATTATATCGACTAAAAATATTTTTTAATTTATTGGGAACATATGGCTGCGTTCAGCAGAAAAAGCAGCTTTGCAACTAACTATTGTAAAATTCTTTAATATTGGTCTTACTCTTAGTTCTTCACTGGATCTAAATATAGAAACTAATCATATTCAAGAATTTTACAACAGTTGCAAAGCTGTTTTTTTTTTATAAACGCAGCCATTGATTGTTTATCGTATACAACGCCTATTATTTTTAAAGTGGCTAAAATAAATTTTATTAATAACAAAATGAAATACGTATAAATATGTATATTAAAGTAAAATACTAAGTATGATGAAGCAAATTTCCATTGAGAGTTCTGCATAATAAATAAATTAATAATGCAATAATTTTTCTCGAAGATATATCGACTATTGTCAACTTGCTTCTCAAAGAGAAAAAGAGACGTTCAACAGTCAGCTGTCTCAAATCTGTTGGCCCACTAAGTAAGCCGAACAATCCCCCAACTTTCCCTCCCTTGGCCTTTCCCCCAAATGCATAAAGTGGAACGCGTAACACGAATATCTGCGTATAATTAACAATTACCCATCTCTTGATTCTCCGAGAGCCGTGGAATGGCCGGTACATGCGCGCAGACCTCCGCGAATGATTCTCCGATGAATTTCGTCATCGCGACGAATGCCACAGGGGATGAGGGACGTAGGGCGAGAAAGGGGGGGAGGCACGTTCCGCTTTTGGCTCGGGGGTGGTTGTTGCTACGGATCGGGATTTGCACCGCCACCGGTGGTACGAACCGAGCCAGGGAATAGGGGTCTTTTCTGGGGGCTTAACATACACACTCCACCCTCGGTAGGCGGAGTGTACCGCCTACGAGCTACCCCCACCCGCTGCACTGATACGCGATATCAGCGAACACTTGTTGCTCCGACGAGCGTAGAACGACGACGTGCCGTCTCTCTGCCCCCCTCCTCCCTTTTACCTTTCCACGGTCGCGATTTTTCACGTGCTGATTTTTCCGCCTCCCTCTCCGTGCGCAGCATACGTGTATCCCCTACGCTCTATTCATTCCCCGCGTATCTAATTCGATAGGATAATATTCCATTGTCAAAATCGAGTTCACTGCATGATAGCGAACGAAATTAATTCATTATTTTCTAGCGAACGTTGTTATAAACAATCACGCATATAAAATTGGGAATGTGTATGCAAAAGTTCTGAAGGAATATATACTGCAATGATTTTCAAACTGCAGATAATATATTTACTACGAATTTGTTATGAAACATTTTGCTACTTGCTTTATCATACTAATATTATGATCAAGATTGGAATTGTTATTATTATTTAGATTATTACGTACGTTATATATATATTATAAAACACTATTCGCTACTCGGAGACGCAATAAAATAACCTGAGCTTTGCTTTTTTCTATTCTTTTATTATATATAGTTTTCGTTTTACTAATCTTTACTAGTATATTTCACGCTTTATTTACTTTCAACACATTTACTTTCGACACTGTTCTTTTGGTACCGCAAACTTGACTTTAAACATAACTTTTACGAGGAGCTTATTTATGGTCATACTTTTACGAAAAGCTTATTTATGGTTATAGATTCATTTTGCGAGACAGTAATAACTTTCTGTCTCGCAAAATAAATCTAGGTCATTCTCATAAACTCAGTTTGCGAAGCTGGACTACGAGCGCAGCTTGAAACTGGGATTTTTCCGAGAGAAGTTAATAAACCGGGTACGTTCCTCGTTTTGTTACAGGCAGTGCGGTGGCTGCAGCCGACACCATTTCCGCGCCGTGGACCCCCGCGAGTTCCGGGCCGCCGCCCGACGCCAACGGCTCCGGCTCGGATACGAAGAACCTCGACGTTGGCGAAATTAGCGATGTAAGTCAACTGTGCCGTCGCCAATTAAGGACGACTGCGAGCGTAGTCTCAGCGCCCTTTTTATTTCAATTAACTCGCCGACCTGAGTTTGAAGGGAGCTTTCCTGCGGCTCACATTTACTTATATATCACGGAAGTATACAACGCTTAAACTTTCGTGGTAGAGACGACATTTATCGTTACTCTCTTGCTATTATTGTACGCAAAAAATTCCGGCTGACAATTAGTAAAATTCCTCGTTGTAAAATGTAGACATGGTTGTTATTTGATTTAATATTTGCAAAGCTGATAAAAATTGATAGAAAATGATTACACTTTTTTGCCAGTTTTTGATGAGTTTTTTCATTAATATTACGTAGTACATTGTATAAGATTTATAAAAAAAGAATGTTAACAAGTCCTTATGTCCAATTTATGTCATATTAACACGATTCAACACCAAATTCTCTCTCAAGTATCATAGTGTATTCCGAAGATTTTTTTGCGTTGAATATGATGTTATTGTTAAAATTTATGTAGCACGTTAGGATTTATAATAGATTAGGGTGAAATGGATCAGAAATACTTTTTTTGGCCCATTTCACTCCAATTTGCTCAAAATCCTCTGACATTCTATGCAAATTCTGACAACGACATCGTGTTGAACGCGACAAAATTTTTGGAGTATGTACTGTACACTTCGGATAGAGAAAAGTGATTTTGTCAAACTGTACGATTCAATTTTGTTGTTGATAATATAATAATACGCGTGCACAATTTTTTAAAATTATTCTAATAATTTCTTTAACATATTGAACGATGTGATTCTCTTTCTTGTTTTGTTCTCATCGGTTACGTTTAGCAAAGAAAGCAGCTTGGAATTTGTTGTAAAATTTTTTGATACGATTGGTTTACACATTTATTGTTCCCTAATGAGGAACTAATAGCAAGATCAATCATATTACAGAATTTTATAACAATTACAGAGTTGCTTTCTTTGCTGAACGAAGTCAGTCAGCGATCTTCAATCTTATTTTATGCTACTATAAACGAGCATAATCACATTCCGCATTTCCGAAATATCATACTTTTAAATTTGGCATAGAAAAAGTTATTTCAAAATGTATAATAAAGAATGATCTTAAAATCATTATAAGAGTTTATATCGCTAAATGGAAATTTAACGATAATTTATTGTAACATTATTTTATAATTTTCGACGTAAATTAATACTATAAATTTATGGTTAATATTATGTTTGATATATACTAACTAATGAAATTACATGATGTCGAAAGAAACTAGTTTTTCAAACGAAGGAATTTATTTAATAAGAAATTTTAATATTTCAATAAATTTTACGATTTAAGAATAAATCACTTTCATGGTTATTTTATATGGAAAACTAATTTACATTTTGAAATATATTCTACTATGTAAGTAAAACAACATCGTGAATACTAAAATGAATATGAAAATGCACAGAATTATTTAAACGTTAATTCGTTAACTTTGGCACATGCAAATTGGATTTATTTAGGTCAGACATATGTAGCCACTTCAAAGCTGGACGTCGACTATGCAATTTAACTCTCTGGCTTTCTCTTTGCCTTCTTTTGCGTGTAATTTTTTCAACATGATGAAGACATTTAAACATTTTACTTGTTTTTTTAATCATTTAATATTTATTATTTCTATATTCATTTATTATGGAGAGTGAAAAGAAAGCGCAAGATTTCTTTTTTGTTTGATATACAAACAATACATACAGGGTGTTAGTTAAGTATGTTCCCAAACTCAACAGAGCGATTCTTTGGTTTATTTCAAGTAAAAAAGTCCATATAAACATGTGTCCTAAACGACTTAGTTTCCGAAATACAGGATAGGTCGAGCAGGAACTCAACCTTGGCCTCCTAGATCACCAGACTTAAATCCTTTGGATTATTTCCTTTGGGGGCATCTGAAATCATTGGTTTATATCACCCCAATTGAGAATGAGAATGATTTGAGGAATCGAATAGTTGCTTCATGCGAGGCAATACGTAATACACCTGATATCTTTGAGCTTGTACGTCAATCTTTGAGAAGAAGGCTCGATGGATGTATCATGACGCAAGGTGGACATTTTCATCTAATTGTTTTATTTCGTCAGAAGAACTGAAGCCTGTTTTTGTTTTTCTGTTTTTGACTAGTTTTTGACTAGTTCAAGTTGTATTTTCTTTCAAATAAACAGATTATTACTACACGTTTAAATTTTTTTATTTCGGAAACTAAGCCGTTTAAAACACATGTTTATATGGACTTTTTTTTACTTGAAATAAACCAAAGAATCGCTTTGTTCAGTTTGGGAACATACTTAACTAACACCCTGTATATGTTCTCGAAAAACTATTCAGTCACGCATACGAGCGACTTATAACAGTAGAATTGATTTTTATAATTCTTGATCGACACGGATGAGATCAAATCGAGAATTTTTTCGTACCATCTGGAGAGTTTCCCGTTTTGGATCGCGTGTGCGACGATATTATATATCGAACGTTGTGAACGTGACTAGGATTCTCGGAAGAGACAAGCCTGTTTCCTTGCACCCTTTCCGCACTTCTCGGTATCTAAACACTCAGGATAATCGTCCATTTCTCGGCACGGAGAAACGCGGGAATCACACGTTCCTCTTCGTGCGGCACGGAAGTTTTTGATTCGTTGAAATTCCAGTCCCAACGAAGTAGTACTACTCGGACTACTGGATGTTTCCGTGTATCGCGTATTCGCGCAACGTCGTCACCCTTCGAAGATACCCCTGCACATCGTGCGGATCTCGACGCGATGGACGAGCGAAAGAAAAACGTACGAAAGAGGCGAGAATGCGAGACATTCTCTCGATTCGGCAAGAGAGAAGGAGAAAGGATCAAGTCCACTCACTCGGCCACGTTCCAGGCGTGGCTTCGCGGCTGTTGGAGATCCTTTGTTTCAGAGGGAGGAAGATCTCTGAGGTCCGACCACGTTCGCGATAGATGCGGCAGATAAATCGCACGCGTGCGCGCGCGCGCGCGCACGATCAGCGGTGGAATCAAAGATAAATGAACTTTTCTCGTGTCGAACGTGCTCGGGTCATCGAAATGCATCGCGGCGAAGGCACCCTCCTGTGACGAACGTGATGAATGTTTGCCTGAGAATCATAATTGAATTGCCTCAGAATGGAGAACGTTTTTAACTGGAAATTGATAGATGATAAGAACTCGAGTTGGAACCGATAGCTGGACATGCATTTGTGTCAATGCAAGTTTTGCAATATTTATATAATTGTATTTATAGAATTGAATAAGTGATCGAAACTCTTATCGAATATTAAAATTGTATTTCTATTTTGTTATAATCTCTCATAAAATTCTTTGTTTTTAAAATATGATTTGATAATTATAATCACCCTCACTATTTAAAATATATATAAAGAATTGGCTTAATCTATTCTGTCATAAATTGATATAAGAGCATAAATGGTTAATTTGTCATTTCCATGAGTAATAGTTATTTAGAAGTAAAGAAATTATTTGATTGATAATTGAAATGATTGATTGACAATTTTAATTTAAAAATTAGTATGTCATGTCATGAACATACATTATTCTTTTATTATATTTATTATATTTATAGTTCACGAGATTACTGAGAGCATGCAATTTTTTTCTGCGGAAGCCTAACTAAGATTAAAGACGCATAGCTGATGTACGATAATTGCAATCCGTCCTTTTTAGCCTACTCTAGATTAGGTGATATATTTCAGGACGAGAAGGACTTGTCGGCAGCGGACGCGGAGGGTGTGTGGTCGCCGGATATCGAACAGAGCTTCCAGGAAGCTCTTACCATATATCCGCCATGTGGTCGACGCAAAATCATCCTTTCCGACGAAGGGAAGATGTACGGTGAGTGCCACATATATATCTCTATCTATATCACAAAAAGTTCTTTTGTGCTTCATGCACTCCCGCGTATACATGAATGTGATAGTCACACAATTGACAAGGTACGTCAATAAGAATACTGGGTTAAATTAAATGGTAATATTAAAAAAAAAACAATGCATATTATATATTATTTCACATAATATACGCACAAATATCAATCGTTACGATTCAGTCCCGAAAAGAATATTATTTATTAGAGAATATCATTGTTTTCTTGAAAAAGATTATCTCTGTAAATGTAGCGTTATTTTGAAATAAAAACATATATGATATTAATTAAATGCAAAAAAACTGTGAGCATGTCAAATATTAATCATTATGATTATAGTTTATTAAAATAACATGAGGCTCTTAGAAATTTGAGAAGATAAGAAAAAAAGAAGAAAAAAAAACTTTTAATCAATTTTTTTATTTCTATTGATTTATTTCCAAAATACGAACCTTCTGCGACTCGCGCGATGTTATGATGAAGTTAATTTAATACTTAATTAGCGAAATGTCTGTTACGGCATTTTACCATTTTTTGGCAAATTTTTCTCGTAAAGCGCATCTCGCGACAAAGCTCTACATTCGACGTCACATTATGTCGAAGTAACGTCCCTAATGCCACCCGAAGGAAAGTCCAAGGAAAGAACGCTGTTTTCCATGTGATGATCGCACCACCGACGCGGGATGGCAACCTCCTCCGCTCGCCGTCCTCCACGTACGCGATGACGGCGACGGAGAAACGTCCAGACGGGCGTCGTTATTGCTCCGGTGCTGAGGTCAGTCTACGTGACTGACCAGATATTGCCTGGTACGAGACCGGCGGTACCGCCGTGGCCACCGCCGTAAACCACCACCACCATTAACCGCCATGAACTCGCCACCGGAGCAATAACGTCTCGCCTTCCAAGGAGGAATATTCGCCCCTTTGACCGCCCCCGGCGAACCCTTACTTTTGTGCCCTCTTTGTGCGTCTTTTGTATTAATTTTCTCGCTTTCTCGATGAATCCGCCGCCTTATACCTTTGCTTCTTTATGGAGAACTATAATGAATTGCCATCGATTTAAGTTGGTATCAACAGAACACGACGGCAACAATAAAAATCCTAATTAATGATCAAGTATACAATTTGCGTAAAATTAAGCTTTAAAGTATCAAATTTTAGAGAAGTCGCGTATTACAGATGTCTTAATTAATTACTTTATTACGATATTTACGACGTAAACGATATTTTTTAAAAATTATATTACAATTGATAAGGGTCTTTATGAAGAAAAAAATATAAGCGATACATTTCCAAAATATGTCTCATTAACATTTTTATAATTGAGATATTCTTTAAACTTAAACGAATATGGAAATGCGTTTTACTTTTTTCCTTGGGCAAAATTAATTCAGAGCTAGTCGTTTTCATCATTAAAGGAGTTAAAAATGTTAATTTTATGATAATTTTATGGAGGTGGATACCTTGTGCCAACCTTGCTGTTATTCTCGAAAGGGCTGTAAACGAACCCTGAAATTGACTCGCAGTCCCTTCGCATCCGGGGATGCGACCGGATCGCTGCCACTTTTCTTCCATTCTTGCGTCTTGGTGGGCAAATTTTCCAGGCCGTTCGGCAGGAGGACGTAGGCCATATTCGCATGAATCCCATTCGTTAAGGCACAATGTCGCTTAATTTCCGAAAGCACTTGGCGCGCAAAGCCAAGCGGGTGGCAATTCAATCGCGATGCGCGCGCTCTATGAAAATGGAGTTTAATTCAAGCTCCTCCGTGTCGACGGAGCTGGTGGATGAAAACAGCAACAACGGCGACGACGACGACGGCGACGGCGACGATGACGACTATGACGACGGCAATGATGTCGAAGCAACGTCGCCTCGCTATTACCCTTATTCTCGTTTCATTCTCACTTTGCATGAATTATGATGAAATTACGATCGCAAAAATTTTAATAATCGTATCGCGAGAGAGAGAGAGAGAGAGAATAGCATTTCTCGAATTTTGAATTATAGATTATATATGTATTTCTATAACATTTGCTTGTAATAAAACAAATTTTAGCGGTGTAATAATTATAGAATATTTAATTAAACAGCTTTTTGATGAATAGATTTTAATAGCAAATTAAATAATTTAGATAAATTCAAGAAAAAGATTATAAATTTAAGAAACTTTTTATACTTTTTACTGGTTTAATTAATACTAAAGTACACTTAAAAATTATTGAATATAAATCAATCAATAAATATCTCTTGTATATTTTACGATACCAAACGTAATTTTGCTGTATATAAGTGTATGTATACTTGTAAACTGTCTGAAAGATTTTTCCTTGTCTCGGAACATCTAATTAATTCGTAATATCTCAAGGGAGAGACAGAAAGGAGACGAGAGCGATTTCACGAGTACAAAGTTACGTGGGGGTATCTCAATTGAAAATCATTCTCGTTCACTATCTCGTCGCTATCGGAAAGTCTCGTACGGAGAAGTCGCTCTCACCGGGACGCAGTTTACCCCTCGGTAATTTCCCCTGGCATTGAGGAATGTGAAAGTCGGCGATTCTTCGCGTAGACGATGGAAGTGAGAGACGGAGAGAAAGATAGAGAGAAACGCGAGCGACGCGATATAAAATCGATCCTTCGACGTCACGAAAGACGAAGGAGCATCGCCGTCGACGTCGTGCCGTCGTCGACGAGATGCAGTCGACCGTCCACCGGATGGAAACAAAGGATAACGAGGCGCGAAAATCGCTTAACGCGATTGGCCATCGATCCGACGGGAAACTTATCTCGCCCGTCGTTGCTCACTCGCCGAGCCAATAAAGGAGAGATCCCTCGGCCTTTCCGCGGGATTAAATATCTCGGGGCAATTTACCTCCTTCGATCTTTCCTCTCCGCACCTTCCTCCTCTTACCTATTCTTCTTCCTTTTTCTCTTACCCTTATCTAGACGCCGACGCCCAGATTTCACCGCGGAGAAACGATCGCCTCTCGTTCCCGAAGCGATACGAGAAAGAGAATCCAATCGATTTGAAATTTTTTCACGCGTACCGCGCTGTATCGTTATTGATAATAATACGATGATTCAGTTTCGAGATCGTCGACAAAAGCGTATCGGCTACAATTTTCTAGATACTTTAAGAAGCAGAGAAAAAATAAATTAATGTAATAATAAGTGTGAAATTATGAAATAGATTAAAAATGTACGCACATGCACGTAAAGTAACTTTTTTACTATGGACATTATATACATATATACATTTTTAGAATATAGCCTTTCATTTGGTAGAATAGTCCTTAAATACTCCAAAAAATTCTAAGAGATATTTCTCATAAATGTACGAAAAATGAAAATTCTTTTAATCATATATCCGAAATGGCTTAGTTTCAAAGATATCCGCTTATCTTTCCGCTCTTGATTGGTTAAAAAAATAATGTAAAAAATGAGCTTTTTAAACACAAAGTCATATCAAAATAACCCGAGTGGTTTCCGAAACTTTTGGAAAAACGAATTTTTCTTTCATGTGTTTGTTTTATCGTATATCTTTCATTTTATTCTATATCTTTTATTTTCAGTTATTTTATAATGTGCAGTTAATTACATGATTATTAATGCATTTTTTCTTAAATATTATTTAATTTCTTGTAATATCTTACAAGATTTTTCACACAGAGAAATTAAATTTTTCGAATGACTATGGTTCATTACATTGCAGCGACTGATCTGTGTATAATTTTTAAATGAAGCGGGTCATAAAATTATGAAGTATATCGTATTACAATGTGCGTGATTTGATCAATTGAAAATAAATTTTGGAGCATTGTAATTCTTCTCTTTTTATTGCTAGTGAAGACTTTATCTGAACATTACGTCTTGCATATAAATGAAAAAGAAATTAAAATAAAACTAAAATAATTGCATAGGATGTATTCGCAGAAATTCTAATAATGAAAGGACATATCGACTAAGATATGAAAAACAGAGAATAGGACTTGGTAATTATTATTTGATCAATAAAACACTTGAGCCGCCCCATAAAATTTGATGAGGACCTGTTAATTGCCCTTGATGGGAACATCGCGCTAACATCTGAGGAACTGTTCGGGAGATTGAATTCCGCTTCATAAACCTGTCGCACCTCGCAAAATAATCGGGCATTACTTATGAGATCGCTGTGGTGATGCATGTACCAGCGAGTCTTTTTGGAAAAATATCGAGCTCTGCTTGCCGGTGAAGGCGGCAACTTTTTGTGAGCGCAGTCGATAGTCTACGAACAATGTCAAAGTAGACTTCCTGTGTGTTGGAGCTGCGCGCGGATGTCGGAAGAGGAGAGGAAGAGAACGGAAGGGCTCGATATTCTTTGTGGCCGTTTCAAGGTGGAAAGGAGCTTCCTTTCTTTCTCTTTCTCTCTCTCTTTCTTCTTTCTTCTATCCGTCCAAGCGGAAAGAAACCGCATCGTTCCTTCCCGTGAAGGACTAGGTCCTTCGTCCTTACGTCCACGGCATCCAATAAACCGGTAGAAATAAAAGGATCGCGCGCTGAGGCATCGTCCCTATCCGTTGTCGATGTATGCAACAAGGAGCGAGAACGTTTAGAGAAGCGTTTAGGTTCTTGCTTGTACATCAGAAAAGAAAAACTGCCGCTGCGGTCTCCCGGAACACCTTCGAGCGGCTTCCACCGGTGTAACTTCTCTCTCCGTCGGTCAATGTTCCGGAACGAGCTTCGTAAATATAGTTTCTTGCAAATTTCCTCGCTCCCTCTCTCCCACTCTTCATCTCCTTCCTTGCCCTCCTGTTTGGTTCTCGCATCCATCCGCCCGCTGGCGTTTACCAAGTAATATTACACGATCGGTGCTTACGCCGTTCGCGCGAGCAGCTACGAGGAGCTTTTGAATAGATTTTCCGATCTATCGGACAAACTCAGGACCCACCAGGACAAACTCGCGCGAAACAGCTCCCATCGATATATCGTTAAGTCCGTGCTAATCGAGCCATACCAGATATACACGAATCGATGAATAATGGAAGGAGAATAAATTGGTTTCTTGATTACAAATTATGTTTTCATACGAATCAATATTATAAATATTTATTGACTGCAGTTGGCAATCGGGAATTTAGATAACGATTTAAGTCATTAAGGTGTGTCTAAAATTATGGTTTTGACACCGGAGTGTCTATTATATTAGTACCGCCAAATATGGAGAGGATTTATTAGCGAATTGTGAATGATTAGGTCAAAGGTCTATTTTATTATAGTCGGTAAAACGTATTAACGTCAAGAATAGCAGTTAAAAAGGGAAATGGAGAAAACTAACAGGAAGTGAATTAAGCTGCACAGCCGAAATAAATCAGTACCGTTTATATGCGATGAACTATCTTTCTGAATTACGTCTAAATATCTTTTACGTCGATACCCGCGAGGAAGAACAGGACGGACGAGAGAGCGAATGAATGAGAACGTGCAGGTAACGTGCCGCTTGAACTCGAGCTGCATAGCTTCGGGTCGTATTTAAACAGATAAATCGACCACACGCAGATTCATCTGGTCTTTACCCGCAATCGCTTAAGTGACCTACACGATAAATCTATAAATCGGAGAGAAAGATGTATGTATATATATCTCTATGGCGAATTAATTGATTGGCGAATGTCTCTTTAATTCATCACGAAATTAGATGAACGTTTTGCGTCTACCGTAATTGAGGAGCTATTTTTTAATAAATTTTTTTTACTTTGTATAGTAATAAATCGCATACTGATCAATCAAGAAATGATTAGGTATTCAGACTACTGAGTATCTAATCCATTGCTTAAAAAGACCGCATATCTCAGATACACCACGATCTTTGGTATTAAATTAAGAACCGAGAGTCCTCCCAAGAGTCCCAAGGGTTAAGGAGATAACCAACGAATAAAAAATGTTTTAAAGCACAACTGTGTTTTTTATAACATTGATTCATCTCATTTTGTGCATAAAAGAATTAAATTATAGGTACAAAAAAATAAATAGTTTACGACATATTTTGTGTCAAAATTGTCCAATGTCTCACTGAACAGCGTCAGCTTAGAGGATTGTGTCTATGAAACATTTTGATTTTCTAACAATAATCTTTAATTAAGTTTTGTTATTATAATATATGCAAGGAGCTCAAAACCTATATAAATATGGGCAAGGCTTTTTCTTCCGGGATCTCTTTGTACTTTGATGTTATTCTTTTTGGCAACAATTGTAAACATCGCTGTTGCTGCGATCTGATTAGAAATTACTGCATTGCTTTTTCGCGCATGACATGATATCAGAATTTCTCGACGCGTTACATACGTGGATTATTTTCCACATGTTTCGTGCGAATTTAATGTGAAATAGAGGAGACGCCTTACAGACCATGATGCAGAAACGTGCGAGGATACAGCGGTACGCGATGGCATTTATCTGATCGCTAATAACACGTAGAGTGCTGTCCCCGTCTATTATGCTCCAGTCTTGCGATCACGTAGTTGCGCCCCGAGCCTTATGGGACCATGCCATACATACGTGCGCCGTCGTATTCTGGTTTATGGGTCATCGAGCCGGGCGTCATCACAGCCAGGAAAACGCGTCATGTAACCGCACCGTAGTGGACGCTGTGAATCTCAACCATAGATCGACTGTGATCGCTAGCCGTGTTAATTTGCACTCGTTATATCATAATGTTGTGCATGCAAGAGCATGGAATTTAATGCTCGCTTAATGAGCGAAACATGGAAAATTTTGTTCTCCGTCCGATTTGAATCTATTTCTCGAACGTTCTTGCAATAGTCTCGCAAAATTTTTAGTAGGGGAGTCAAAAGTAACACGGGTAAGTTGTAACACTTACTTAAAAAACGTTATAAACAAAATACAAAAGTGTAAGAAAGAAATAGAAGTTTATAATATATTTATTACAAACTTCTGTCTTCATTACACTTGCATATTTTGTTTATATATAACGTTTTTTTATGTAAGTGTTACAATTTACCTGTGTTACTTTTGATCCCAGTCTCCCCTAATGTGATCACCTGCTTGATATATTTTGTGCAATAGAAGAGTAAGCACAGTTGCTATACAGAGTAAGTTGTAATTATATATTTTAAAATTTTGTGAGTGTGTTTCTGGATAAAAAAGAACAATAAATGATATAATACAGCAGTAAAATAGTTATTTTATTTAAAAGTTTCAGGTGGGTATTTTTTTTATTTATAACAGATGCTTAAAGTGTTCTCCATCATTTTTCATGCCTGAGCATAATGTGCACATAATTGGCACATTTGTTCGTAAATACCGGGATTCCATTATTTCGATAACGAAACATTTAAAACCTAATGTTCATAGGAACATTTATTCTTCCTTTTTATCTAGGATCACGCTCATGGATTTTATGACTCACCTTGTGTATGTATGCATTGTACACAACAAAAACATTTTGTATTTGTTGTGTTAAAATCGGTCCTTGTTCAAATTGTTATTAAATTTTTATCCGAGTGTTAATTTAACATAGGCTATATGTATACTTCTAAACGGGGACAAGAAACATGATTCTATATGTGACGCGAAGGCTAAAAAGATAAATGATTTACGTTTGTTCGTGCAATGTTTCTTACTTCTTGGTGACGCTGAGCAATATTGATCGTTCTCGTTTCAAACTACTGTGATATGATTTTCTTTTGACTGAAGTTCTTTAACGCGTTCTCTCCTTTTCCGATCTCTGATATTTCCGAGCTGCTTTATACGAAATATGCATCTATTTGAGAACAGGTTAGTAGACAAAATCGTATTTTCGGAACATATTTAGATAGTTTCGCTCCCAAAAGCTTCTAGAGATTAGGGAAGGCTTACTGTTGTGTATAGAGTGCATCACCGTGTATAACGAGACGATTAAAGCGGTTATAACATCCCTAATATATCAAACGCTTCTTCGTGTATATAAAATAAAATATTAGTTATTTAGTTTGAAAATTTAATTTGAAAAGATTAATAATTGAGTAAAGGAGACGGAGTAGTGTGCTAAAAATTTTAATACTTGGGACAGAATTTTTTTCGCTCTAATCTATCTATTTCTGAGAAAAAAAAAGAGTAAATATCGAACATTTATTGAAATATCGCGATCCTTGGATGTGTTGTAATTTTCTTGTGACGCGACAGGACCCCATATATCGGTGCAAGTGCTCAAGAAGGTATAGTGGATGGTCATGTATGTGTGTGTGTGTGTGTATGAACACCGGCCACCGTGGATGTAGAGGGTGGAGAAGGAGGCAGTGTCCAGTTATTGACCGGCGGAAGGAGGGTGTCTCAGGCGTTTCCGACGCTTTCCCCAGCAATTCTGGAACCGTCGCCTTTCGTCACCGCGATGACTCGGCAATCTCGATGAACGTTGAGATTCACGGGTTACATTAAAAGTCGTACGACTTTCGTCATGGATTTCTTCTAATTAATACAGAGTTGCAATTATTCCTCAGTAAAAAATTTCATTGAAGACCATGTTTTCTTGTTTGTTATAGCTTGGATTTGAAAAAAGTCGGTTAGAATATAATCCATTTAAAATTAGCTCATAAAGACTATCAAAGACTATCTCGCGCAAAATAAAACACTCTGAGTATCATGTGAAGAAACGTCTATATATAAAAATATTATATATATAAAATATACATAAAATATTCATTTGCCTGTTTTCAAGTTATCGGACTTTGAAATCATGGAACATAGTTAAATTAAATAGAGCTTTCAAGCATTTATTTATTACATTCATCGATTATTCGATATTACATATATCGAATATTTCGTTCGTAAATTGATATGAAAAGCGGCTGTGAATTTTATTAACTAAAATCCCAGGATGTAATGAAAGTAATGCTGAATAGTTGTCACAATATATACATTAAATAATATAAAATCACACTTGCTTTTTTTACTCTGTATTTTTTGTAAAATAATCGTTTTCATCTGAGAATTAAATAACGCCAAAATGCATAAAAGATGAGACAAGATCGAGAGTACTAAAAAATGAGAGAGAGAGAAATGATTCAAAACAAATTTATTATTTAGATCAGCAAGTTTTAGACGAGACGTTCTAATATTTAGCAAGTATATGTTACCAATCATCTTCTAAATATACCGATAAACTCAAATTCAATGATTTCATAAGGCAATAAGTTTCACAAGTAGAACGATTTAATTAAAAAGAACTTTTTTACACATGCAGTAACGATCTGATAAAAAGATAACTTTCAACGCTGCCGGAGTCGGTGTCGATTACGAAATAAAAAACGTCGAGCGGATAATTTCGCGAGGCGAGTCCCGGAGCGCGTTAACGAGATACGGAAGCGCAATTTCGATGCCCTTTCATGCTTTCCGAAGCGACCGGTATAGCCAGCTCGGTCCCCCGAGGGGGCTTCTTCCTCCTAAGGACATCCATTTCGCTCCTTTCGTAGCCGCGGCAGCAGCGATTGCCAAGCTTCTTCTTCCTTCCTCGATATCCGATCCAATAATCCGATACCGAGCGGCCGTCGGAGCGTGAAATTATGGGCATTGACACGACACTGCGGACTCTCCTCCGCAAGGGGGACTCCGCTCCGACGACGAATAAGACGAGTCACCGAGAGATCAAACTTTCTCTATCGGAGACGCGTCAGTCAGGCACAAATATATCGGATACACTGCAGGATAGCGCAATGTTTCTCAAAATCTTTTCCGATAGACGGGATACTTTCCAATATTTTTTGTGAAAATATTTATGGGGAATACAAATTAATGAATATTATTAGCATAATATCATATTGATACGTAATATTGAAAAAAAACCTGTACATAAACTGAATTTTATACGATAAGCAAAAAAGAGACATTTATTCAAAGATGTTGCAGTCTAAATTTTCAAAGTTACACAATACTAGTTATCTTTCATTGATTAGATTTATTCATTTAAATTACTTGTAAAGTAGTGACCCGTATTACGTTGCTTTCGCACATTAACAATAGATAAAATACTTGAACACAGCTAACATGGAGATGAGAGCGTAAACATAGAGATGAGGTGCAAAATATTCACGCAAGTTTCTAACTGCTGCGACAACGCGTACATGCATAACGTATACACGTAACCGCGAGAGAAATTACATACATATTCGTACACAGATACAGGCAAGCGTGTCGCATACATCCATACGTACACACGTTGGAAGTCCAGCGTGAACGCAGACGCGAGTACTGGAGTGGATAGGTCGGCGAGGGATGTAATAATCTGCGTCCGCATTGTCCGTCTTGCCGGGCATGGCCGAGTCCTTTGACATCTCGCGGAGTTTAATTAAACTCGAGCGTATAATAGCTCCCCGACGACGGTGGAAGCAGGCGAGCGAACCGACATTCGCGTTTCCCCGTGCCTGCCTGGCATTTCGCCGACCGTCGACGCCGTAGACGGCGCCTTGGTGTTTTGCGAACCTCGCGGGGACGACGTCACCTGTCCCACGAAAACGTAAAAGAATCGCCCGGATAGATTTGCTCTCCTGCCCCGCGGAGAGTTTTGTTTAGGCGCGCGTCCGTCCGTCAATCGAATGAATTATTTTTGAATCAAGATTGCGTTGTTTTAACTCGAATTTTTCCTGAAATTGAATCTCTCGATGCAATCTCTTGAACTTCTTGCAGACATGAGGGAATTATTTCTGTTTGTACACTGAGAAAAATGGTCTGGTTGGATTAAATTGTAATTCTGGTGGAAAATGGACGAATCAGAATTTTCTGGTTAAATTTATTAGAATTCTAGTTGAGACTAACTAGAATTCTGATTGATGTAATTATTCTGATAAAAATAAGAATTCTAGTAGATTTTACCAATTCTGGTTGAAAATGGACGAATCAGAATTTTCTGATTAAATTTATTAGAATTCTAGTTGAGACTAACTAGAATTCTGATTGATGTAATTATTCTGATAAAAATAAGAATTCTAGTAGATTTTACCAGAAATATTGTATCAAACAGAATTCGGTTATCTCAACTAGAGTTCTAATAAATTTAATCAGAAAATTCTGATTCGTCCATTTTCAATCAGAATTTTTTTTCAGTGTATATTGTCCCATTTCGAAATAAACTATTCAAGTGATAAAAAAAAATATAGGGAGGGCTGTTTTCGTAATTAATATGATATATTTCAGAAAAGATTTTGAATCGAATCCGGAATCTCCATTAAAGTGAATTACCAAGAGTACAATGGCATCGCCCCTTCGAGACATCTTGTATAAACTTGATTTGCCCGATATTAAAATGCCTCAAAGGCGTCGATGATGCAAACGCCCGCGCCGCTCGTTGCGCGCCATTAATTTCGCACGGGAACCGTCCCTTCTTCCGGTTATATGCACGAGCGAAAGACCAAGGACGAAGGCGGTCGGTCGCCAAACTCTCCGCTCAAGAAAGCAGCCAAGTATTTTAATTAGCGCAAGTACGTCGTTTCATATTTGTACAGGACGAGGGTGCTTTGCCGTTGCGCGATGTAATGAATATTAATTCGCGGGAGGCGCTCTTTTTATCCCGCTCGCGCTTTTAGAAATAGGAAAGGATGGCGTGGAAAAAGGCCTTCAAGCCAAGCCGAAGCGCGATCGCCTTTTTTTTCCCTCTTTGCTTCTTCGAGATTATTGCTATATTCTCTTCTTCCGCCTTCGCCGCTTAATAATTCAGATTGCGCGGGCATTTTGCTGGGCTCTCTCGCCCCTCGCCGGTCTTTACCTAAAAGACAATGTAAAAGTGGACAACCGTGTCCCAACGGACGACTAATGCAGTAATCGGCTTAATAGTCAAGGAAAAAAATTCTCTAATGTATAATGTAGTAATAATACTAACACGAGAAATTTACAAAAATGTAGAATAAGAAGGACGACTCCCGTTGTGTGGGTGGTTGAACAAAGTATTAGGGAAGGAGAAACGTCCGACATCGGGTACAGAGATTCAAAGGGAAGATGTAACAGGATTGCATAATTATTATTAGATATTACAGTAACACGATAATAAAGTGGTCGGTGTAAGAAAAGCATCGGAAAGGCGCGATCGAGGAAAGCGGGAAAGTTAATAAAACACGGAAGACACGGTGGAAAATGGAAGTCACGGTTGGCAATAAAATTACACAATTTTGCAACGTCTCAGCGCGATGCGGCATAAAGATGAAACAAGACGGTAGAATAGGAAGAAACGCGAGAATATTTGAAAGCATGTAGATTGAGGATAACGAAGGGAGCGAGAAAATAAAACTGCAGCATTGTAGTATAATAAAGTCGCGACAATTTTATAATATTAGCGCAACGTAGTAATGGAGAGACGGAACGAGAGAAACAACGCGGAAACAAAGAAAAAAAAAGGAGAGAGATGAGAGAAAACAGGAAAAGATGAAACGGTCCACGAGACAGTGTAAAAATTACTAAACGTGTCCGACGAGCGAGTAACGTAGTAATTAGCTTAAAAATCCCGGAACAAAGGTAACTTCCGTGATTTTTTTAAACATACATAAAACACACGTAACACATTATGATGTAACGTAAAATATCGGGGGACAGTCAACGGGAAGCAAAAATGATATAATAAGGTATAAATTCGCTCATTGAATAAAAATGCGGATAGGAAGTGGCGCTGTGACAATGATAACAACTTTAACCGATTATAACAAAAGCGTGCGAAATGTTGGAAGTTTTAAAAACAAAGAAAAGAATATTAATAAGATAAAAAGATTGTGCAACTAGTGCAATTAGCTTTCCGCGGAATGGCGGTGTTCCACGAACATTTTTTAGGTGTTCCGCAAAATTTTCCGCTGATAATTACATTTTTCCATAATTTTAAATGTCTCAACTTTAACTTCCACTTGAACTATAATTTTACATTTTTTTTTATGCTAATATAATTCGAAAGAATAAAAATAAAGTATACGTTACTCGTTTATAATTTTTTATTAAAAATGTATAATTAATATAACTCAGTTAAGCGTACGTATTCAACGTTTTTGATTAAAAGAATGACTGCTTATTACTTCAATAATTGTATTTTCTCTTTTATATTTCAGTCGCTATTGTGATGCTTTTATTTACGGGGAACTTTGTTCATTAGATTCCAAAATATATATTTTTGTTTTTTAATAAGATGAAAGCAGCTGTAGTTCCTACAGTTGGGCAAAAACTACGAAAATAGAACACACGACGATAAAGTGTTGCGAGGATTCTGTGGCACCACCACAACGTCGTAATGGGGCGACAACGGGCGCGGTAATGGTAAACGAGAAAAACGGTGCGAAGTGAACGAAACGGATAGAGTATGAGCGGACAATCGCGAGTGGGACAGAAAGGTACAGTCTCGCGAAGGATTGGTCTAAGGGAGTTATGGTGAGGACAGAGGGAAACATAGCCCTTACGCAAACTATGCGCTCACTCGAAAGATCGTTTCAAGGTTTACGGAAGGCGTATAATCCCGTTTATCGTCCTCGTAAATCCGAGGATATATACTCCTCGGCGTTCGCGTCGCCCATCCCCTCGCGCGCACATCGCCACCCACCTTTCGTGTGTAGGGAAACCTGGGTGGTGCTTTAATCCCTTTCCATTTTACGAGCGCCTTTTACGAGCACGCCTTGCAGGACCGTTTGCACCGATATGCAGGTTTTGGAAACGAGCGGGTTGCCTTCTGGTGGCCTTACGCACCGGGCGTGCTAGAAATCAGTTACGCTTATAGCTGTGATTGTTTGATAGATTTGAACTTGAAGCGATTTTTCTTATAAACCTTTTAAAGTTATTCACGTTAAGATCGAGCAGTATCGAAGTTTTTATCAATCCAAAATTTATTTCATCTTTATTAGACATTTTATTTGATTATTGATTATTGAGATATTTGAAACTAAAGTATTAAAAATTGTGTGACATATAATAACTCTGGAACAACAGATCTGAGATTTAAATTTTGACAAATTTACGCGTTAAACAAGTGAGAGATTTCAATCTCTTTTCGGGGACACCCGATATGTGTAAACCGGGGCGTATTCTGCATCGTATCCGCAGAAGTACCGTGGTGGGATAAAATCGTCCGCCTGTATATCACGAAAATTGTGCACGAAAACAACGGCGCGATGCTGTGGTGGCATCGTAAAGGGAAAGGAACGGTGGCGCGATTCGATTCTTCGTTTCCGTTGCGTAGGAGCAAATGGGATTTAGCGAATGCGATTCCGTCATGTTGCGTTGCTCTTTAAGATGTATTTTATGCGATAACTTTCTACAGTGTGTAACCTTCGCGTAAAATGGTGTACGATTTGACAATAAAGTTCCAGCTGATTATATGTAAAACGTATGTATATTTAAAGCTTTAAGTGTTTCTACATCTTATAAGTAAATTTCTACCGTTTTTTTTCTCATAATTGTAATCAATTTTTAGCGATATAATTTGTCGAACAACAAGTTTGTTCGCAGATCTCCGTTTATTGTACTATTTGTAATTCTTACTGTACAAAAATTATTTGGCTATTGTTAAATGATGAATTTAAATGAAAAAGAACAACTTCATATAAGAGAGAAATCGGTTTATTTTATGATATTTAACAATTCAAAGATATGATCCAGTGAATGAATATCATAAATATATAATTCATAATTATTGTTTTATGTAAATAAAAAGAAAAGTTATTTATTGTAAAGATTGTGAAATATAATTTAGAATGTTTATTTTTTTTTAATTAGAAGCGTTTTATCTGATCATCTGTGCAATTTAATTTATTCTTGAAATCGAAATACAAAAATAGAAAATGGAAAACTTCAAATATTAGCAGTAAATGTCACTATAATTTTTACTCAGCATCGCAAAAATTATCCTCATCCTTCTTTTTTCTTTCAAGCAGCAAGAAATAATACTTAAGCAACTGTTCTTACCTTCCTCTTAAGTACGGAAGCTGAGTGCGATCTTGCCATTCTGTGAACGATAAGAAATTGAATGAAGGATAGTGAAGAGCCAAGGACGGCAAGATAACTTGAGGCGGTGAGCGGGAAATGAATTTTCCGCCAGTAAAGTCCGCCGATTTGAAGACATGTTCGCAAGTCGTGTGTACATTTTTTACACACTGTTAGACTTTCCGACTGTTAAGCTTTGTAAAGTTTCAAGCGAAAGATGAAAAGAAGATTCGCATTCAATAAATCATCCGTCGTTTTCAGAATCGTGATACGAGAATAGATTTACAGTTATATAAAATGTGATGATAGATCAGTATTCGATACATATATTCCAATAAATAATCTGAGAAATATACGCAAACAAGATTCTTGGATTGCAAAGAGAAAAGTAAGATTTATGAGAGAATTTATATTAAGATTATATTTTAATATATGTCGCAGAATCTTACGATGGTACTATTTATAAAAGCGAAACAATATACCAGCTTTTTAAATTTATGAATAAATTTTGTGAGATGCAATTCATAAAATGATAATTGGATTAAATATTCATCTTAATTTTACAGTTCTTTGTACATAATTGAAATTTAGTTAAGCAGCTGGTTTATTGAAGAAAATACAAAGATAGAAATAACTAAAGATTGTTTTTAAATAATGCACTTTACTAAAATACTTTTACTTAAAATATTATTTTTATCCTTGAGATACATTTCCGACTTTTTCATTTTTCTCGCATGTAAAAGTTCACTCAACAAGTGCAATAAAGACTTGTATCTCGCACGGCTTTTAAGCAACACGTTTTAAAGCACAAGTGCGTTTATTATATATATGATGTGTATCTGTGTCAATTTAATATTGACGTGAGACGCACGAAACTGGCTGTGGAGTTTCCATCGGAGCGTTGTAAAATCCGACCTCGCGAACCCTGAAGAAAATCACGCCTACTTGCACGTATCTATTCGTTCGTGTTTCTCTCGTGAGCACGCACACGAACATGCGCGTGCGCAAGAGAGAAAGAGAAAGAGAAAGAGAGAGAAAAGACTTACTGAGTTAGCGGAATACGAAGACAGAAAGAGAGATGCTCGTGCGAAGGATGGAAGCAGCAGGGTGCGAGGGGGTTGCAAGGTGAAACCGCTCGACAAGGATGTGCGCAGGGGTATGTAGTACAAGGTACATGTGAGTTGACGAAGAGGGAAGAAGACGGAAGATCGTGAAAGGGAGAGAAAAGGCAGAGACGAGATAGAGAGAGCGAGAGCGAGAGAGAGAGAGAGAAAGAGGGAGAGAGACAGAGGCGGTAGTTGTGTGTCGAGAGCTTGCTATACCCCCGTTTCGACCTCTCTCCTCCCTCGAGGAGGGGGTCGGCGAGGGGACGGGGTGGCGAAACTATGCGAAGAATGTGCAATTAGTGAACAGAGCATGAGGTGGAGTCGGGGGTGAGGGTCGGCGCGGGGAGCTGGGAATGGTACGGGTCCCGGAAAGGGAGCGAGTATACGGGTCGTGGGGGAGGAAGGCGGGTTGTCGACGGATCCTGGTATGGTGGTGCCATGCCGGCGAATGGTATCTCTCTCTCTCTTCTCTCTCACTCACTCACTCACTCACTCACTCACTCACGCTCTCGCTCTCTCGATGTGCGTCGGTGGCAATGTTGAGGGTGGTAGTGGTGCTGTAGCGCCGAAGAAAATGGAAAGAAAGGAAGATGGATGGAATGGCGCCTAGGGATGATAAGAAGAAGAACGGACTGGGTTGCGGGGTTTGCCCGGTAGTTGTAGTAGTAGCAGAGGGGTTTGTCGAGGTCGTCAGGGTGGGGGTCACCGTGTCAAGATGCGAGAGAATCCTCCTTCTGGCGCAAGGACACTTATCGACTTCCCAACTCCTCCGGCTTCTCCCCGCGTCCTTGCTTCGAAAGTATATACGCCCATATAGCTTTTTGGGGTGCCTTTTGAGGCCACGCGGGAGTATCTCTGCTTTCTCGTTCCTCGCGCGATCAGATACTTGACGACTTCCTTCACTGCTTTCACGAATGTTACGAGAAGCTTTATCATATTATTTTTTTTATCTTTCTTTATCGAAAAAGAAAAAATCTCAAATTGAATTTTGGAATTGTGAATATTTATGTTATTGAACAGAATAAATCTCTTTACAATTGCAATAGAGATGGATTTTTTCTATTAAATATAATATTATTTGTATTGTTGTTTTGTTTAATAGTTTACATATTTCCTCAAAACTTTCCCATAAAACATTTACAATCAATTTTTTTCCATGTTTTTTAAACTACGGCACGTTAAGACATAAATATTTTAATTGATGGAATTGTTTTGCTTATAGAAGCATTCATTTTTTTATTCTTGAAAGAATCAGAGAAAATTAAGAGCACAGAATTTTCCGGATCAAAAGTATTTTTAACGGTTGAGCTGGCGTGAACGGAGTTTAAGGAGCCCTTTTCATGTGCTTACTCGTAGAGGTAGGCCACGGTGTGTTCAGTAATCGCTAATTGACCAAACGAGCTTAAACGCACTTCGCCGGTTGAAGGACCGGCACGAGGCGTACTGTTTGTGAACCATCGATTAGCAACGGTGCTTCGTGGTAAAGTCCAGGATACCCCGAGGACCACTGGTGAGCCTCTCGGGCCCTCGACATGTCAAAAGCGATCCCTCTCGACGACGTCAACCGAGCACCAAGGTCGTTCGAGTGAGTACCCTCCGTTATTGCAGCTCGTACTAGCTGCACAATTCGCAGCTCTACTCTATAACATGGATATCAATGATATTGAAATGAACTGTTCAAACGACGATGGTGGATCTTAGAAAAACGCTCGAGGAGATACGATAATCTTTTTCACGGAATCAACTAGTAATTATCCTAATAGAAGAACTTAATTGAGACAACAACCTGGTGATAAAAAAGTTATAAATCATTAAAAAGTGTTGGTAGAGAGTTCTCAGTTGAATTATATCTACTTATAGGCCATTTTTAATATAAACAATACCTACAATTATATTATTTATAACGTAACGGTTAATTAGAGATCTATGCGTAACCAAAAGATATAATTATCTGATAGTGGAAAATTTATATGAATCGGGAAGTGTCATTTTTATAAATCGAAACCTTAGAATTGTACAACAATTTAACGGTTTATGCAAATGAGAGATAAATGATATTAATAAGTGAGATAGTGAATAATTGCCAAAAATTCCTAATGTTAATACTCTTCTTCGGATATAATTATCATGTTCTCTTGCGTCTCTATATATAATTTCATGAAAGGATCCCACGCGTGACTACGCACTTCTCTGCTATTTACAATCGATAATAACTCGGCAGATACGAATCTAACGTTTGGAGATTTATATCAAGCTATGACGTTTAATGGTGACCATTAAATCTAACATAATTAATGAACGCTGAATGCACATGGTGGTATTTATAACTACGTCATTTTCGGAATAATATATTTATACGATATGTTTAATGTGCTATCATGATATCATATTTATTGGAAAAAACCATTTCTTCGGTTATCCCACAAAATACTATAACCATTTAGCGAAAAATGCAAATTAATACGATATAATAATTAATGGGCTACTTAAATTGATAAATAATTACACAATTATCAATAATTGATCTTGTAAACATACAAGATCAATTGTTATATACGTCGACAATTTGGGAATAAAAAAAATAAGCTTGTATATAGCTGAGTAATTTGTATAATCACTACGTTAAAAACCTGAACGGAAAGTTTATAAGACCGCTAATCATGAGCAGCTACTTGCTACGATTTATAGGATATTGTCTAAAAACCATGTATGCATGTAAATAGAATTTTATTGAACATTTGTCGCTGAATGACCTTCCGACGGGAAGCCGCGCGTTGCTTCGCATTTCGCTAACGAGCTTGTAATGGGACATATTTCTTCTATGTAAGCGTCCTCGCTGTCATTTCCAATCAGGCAGTAATAACGCTTTGGGGCCTCTTAAAATAGAGTTACGCGTATGCAACAAACTGTATCTTCTTACTCGGGATCGTTGGTAGTTCACACACTTTGCTATAAATAAACAAGCGAGAGAGAAAGATCTCTCCTCGTGCTCGTTACTTCGAGTTCGCGATCATAATGGCCCTTCTTGTTAAATTGAGCATCAGCCAAGTGATTTACGTTGATTGCTCGTCGCGTCGCGCATCTAACAGTCTCTTTTCCTCTCTCTATTCCTCTATTCTTCTCTTCTCTCTCTCTCTCTCTCTCTCTCTCTCTCTCTCTCTCTCTCCGTATCGTCTTCTCCTTCTTTCTCTTTTGGCTGCTCTTATCCTACTCACCATGTACATCCGGTGTCGATCGCTGATCTCGATCTCATCTACATGCTCGGGCAATGATCGATCTTCGCTTCGGCTTGAAGTAGGGAAGTGCCTGGGGCATGGCTCTTACGTGTTCCCCTTTTCTACTCTCGTCATTCGACGCTCTTTGTGAAAAAAGGGCCATACCTTCTTCGGTAATAAATTGCTTCTAAGCTTGCACAGGTAGCCGAAAAAGACATTGTACCAGCTAATAGCAAGCGATCAAAAAGGGAACACTCAATTATCGATGTTAGGATGCACAAAAGAACATTATTAAAATCGCCCTAGCATGTGAAAATATCAAATCAAGATTAAAGTGCCACTTTTTTTGAGATTAAAAAATCGATAAAACTTTGCTATTGATTAATATCTATTTTTTATCAGTTCGTCAAATCTTTACACATAAAAAAATTTTTAATTTGTTTTAAAGAACATAGGTATTTCTGATCTCGCAACAATATACTGACCATTCTGTTATTAATATTCAATTATCACGTATCTCAGCATAGATCGTTTTATATGTGTTACTTAGAAGATAGGGAGATGAACGGATTGGAGCAAAAGCATCGGGTAAAAGGTCGAAAGGGCAAAATGTAACCAATATCGTTGACACAATGATTCGTAAGTACCATCGATCTGGCGCGAGATAGGAAAAGTCAAATAAACCGAGTCTCTTCTTTGTAGTCTGTGGCTTTCTATGGAGATGCCTAAGCCGGCATAATCGACCCCCTACGAAGAATGTTCGGCCTTCAAAAACAGAGAAGGAACGCGGTCGACGGTGGCGCATGGTTCATAGCGGGCCATTTAACGGTCTTTGCGAAATTGAGTCATCACGCGGTTCCCCTGGAATCTCGAATATTTTCCTCCCGATGCTTCAGCTTCTCCGTACCACCTCTCCCCCCCTCCCCCTCTCGTCTCGTCGTACCCCCTACTACAGACTCTTGCACATCTCTCCTCCCTCTTACGTTACTATCCGACGAAGGTAGCATACTCTCATAGATCCTCGTCGTCGCGATCCTCCGCCGCGCGATCTCGCAACTTCCTGTGGAAGATTCGCAGCGGAAGCGAGCGGATTTCGAATTTCCGAGAATAACCGAGAAAGCACAAATTTGGGGACGCGACCGCGAGACGTTGCCCGAATTCTTTTGCCCACGTAGTACTGTATATTCCTCTCATAATTTCTGCATGCGAGAAAGGATAGAAACATGAAGTATCCATAACGTATTTTTGACTCATAAAATATCACGAAATTTATCTAATTAAAATGCATTTACGTTTGTATATGAATTATTTTTATTTTATATCTAAAGGAAAGTTTTGTTCTTTTTTTTTAATTTATAATTCTTCGTAGTATCTTCAATCAGTTATCACAAGTTCACAAAAAAAAAGTACCCTGTGCTGGGATGGAGACCTAGCTATTCTTATGTATTTTGAGTCGTTGAATACGAATCTGACATAAAAATAGGACCATCCAGGGCAAATTTTCAATCTAGAGCGAAAAAATGGGTTAAAAATGGGAAAAATGAGTCATTTTTTCATTCTAGATTGAAAATTTACCCAGGATGGTCCTATTTTGATGTCAGATTCGTATTCAATGACTCAAAATACATAAGAATAGCTGAACTTCCACCCCAGCACAGAGTACTTTTTTTTATTGTGGACCTGTGTTATTAGTAATTCGAATGATATCTGTCAGTGTGATAGAAATGGTGCACTCGCTGTTTGTTTGTTACAAAGTATATTGAACTGGAAAATGTACCTCACCGTAGTCTGTGTATTCTGTATTTAGGGACTCGCTGTTTGTTACAAAGTATATTGAACTGGAAAATGTACCTCACCGTAGTCTGTGTATTCTGTATTTTTAGCTTTTGTAGGAATCATTACGGTCACGATCGACTCGTCAGCACCGCAAGAGGACATTGATTGTACATTTATATTACAAACAACGTCTGCATCCTTGAGCGAATTTCTTGAGCGGCAACAATATTCGTCTGCACAATTTGTAGAGTCCGGGACGAAGACGAATGTCCGTAATTTATGAGTTGCGATTTGCAATGCAAAAAAGAGTGGCGGATGGAGATTCGGCGTTGTCGTTTCATTTCGTCTTCTCGACGTTCGTGTTTATCCTCGACATATTGCGTCGCTCGAGTAACGATGAATCATTTAGCGAGCCGTGTTCGCCACTACCGACTCTTAATCGAGTCTTTCCGTAGGAAGCAAGACGGTAATCTCTCTCCGAAACTTTCCGCGAAACTTGGAGATTTATCGGGGAAATAATTTATTTGCCCTACGGGAAGAACGGCGGGCGGTTGTGTCGCGTCGTGCCAGGACGTTGCGATTTTCATCCCTCTTCACTCCCCGCCAAAGTGCTTTGATAGTCAATATGAATCTGCAATTAATTCCGTGTCAGCAGCATGCGCGTTTAAAAGAGAAATATTTGATTTAACATTCCTGTAATCCCTGAAATGATGCAAATATTCATTCTCTCAATATCTGCGTAATTAATATGTAATTTCAAACTTTTACAATTCGACGTACAAAATAGATGATGTTAAAACGTGTGATTGTTATTCGAACACGTACCTACGAAAACAGAATTCAAATCAGTTGCGATATCAAAGCCACAACTTCCCACGCTGTTGTTAGAATTCTAGACGTTCGGCTCGTCACGCGTTTATCCATTGGGATCGAAGTACTCCGGCGTGATTCTGCTTACCGTACGGTTAAACGTTATTTCAATTACGACACGTTTGATGTCGTCTGGCGCCGGTTTTACGGTCACCGGTGACCGTAAAACCTTAACGGCTGTGAAATCTAAGCGGCGATAAGGTGGCGCGTAGAAACGCCGTTTACACGGTCCAATCGGCCGGAAATCAATTCATCGAAGAACTCCCCCGCGCTCGACCACAACGACAACTCCTTTGTTTTGTCGAACGGTTACGTTGCATTTGTCATCACATATTGACCATTCAATGAAGTGTTCAATGCGTAGCGTGGTAGCGGTTAACACAACACCAATTCTCTCTACGGCACGCGGCTGCGAACTCCGGTCCGAGAAGAACGGCTTGGAAGAAGAGTTTTTTCGCCTTTTGTCCGTTGGAGAGGATTCTGCTTTAAACCGTTGTACTTGTATATTTTATGAAAATAGCTAGGAGATTAAATAATTTCGATAATCTAATATTTATAAATATTTTCACGAGTGCACGTAAAAATGCAAAATTATCGGAATTTGAACTGTTGTAAATTTAGAAAGCAATAAATTGACCACGTGAACAATCTTTTGATACTGCGCGCTTTTTCAAACAAGTGTACATAGAAAATTAAAATCAATGTGGATACAGTAATTCGTCGAAATTTAATAATGTATTTCATTGAAAATCTATATGTCTTTTTCTTTAGCTCTACGCTAACGATAGTCGCACATTTGGAAATTATTCCTCATATTCTACATTGAGATTTTGATCGCCGCAGTTTGATGCTATATTTTTCATTGCTTCCGATCAACAGAAAAACAAAACATTCCACTCCCGCTCATCTCTCTCTTTCCCTCTTTCTCCGATTTTACTTTATGCACGATGTATGCACGCGGTACATTGTTGTATAAAAAAAAAAAAAGAATGGAGCGCGCAAATGGAATATTCGTGTTGTTAAATCCGGAGGCCGTTGGATTTTCATCGTACGCGATGAAACCTGAATACGTCCCCGTGCATTCGAATCGATTCTCGGTTCTTTTCACCGTTTCGAAATCGGTCGTCTCTCGTTATCGGCAGTTTCGAGCGGTTTATATTCACGTGTAACTGCGCGAATCGAGTGAAAGCATTCCGCTCTCTTTCTCGTTTCGTCTCACGGGACGTTTCTCCCGCCTCTTTCCCGTTTCACTTCCCGCCCGCTTCGGCTCATTACGATTTATTATGCTCGTTATCAACCCGAGTCGCGCGTTACGCGTCCGCGTAATTTCGCGTGGATATCCGCTGGATTGAGTCGCCAAACGACGCTTCAGACCGCCGTCCCGTACTCGCTTCCACGTGCGCTCCCGCGTTAATTAGAATTTATGACGAGTGCACTTTATCACCCGCTAAATTTAGCCACGAGTTTTGCGCGAAAATCGTTTCCACGCGTGCGACACCGAAATTGCGCTTTTTCGCGCGATTACAGTAAATCGTTCGCCAATTAGCGCCATCCATGATATCGAGATAATCTGCATTATCTGCCACAATGGTGAATTGTGTTGTGTAGGTTAATTATTGTTTAAATATTCACACTGTACAATTACTTCTAATTGTTCTTCACAGTTATTTAAAAAATCATTTTTAAATCACTATATGAACAAAGTCATAAAAATCAATATTTATATAGGTGTTTATGTAGATTTGTTTCTGATTTAAGATTTTATATTTTTCTTAAATCATTACTTTTTTTATTATAATATATAAATATTTTGCGAAAAGTTAAAGAGACATTGTTGTAAATGTAAATAAAAGACTCAAGCAAGATATTAAGTATGTGTACATAAATTACTCCAACTACACTGAAAAAAAAAATTAATCAATTTTAATAAATATTTAATTGAATACTGCCAACTAAATATTTATTAAATATAAAGATATATTTATTTGATACAAGAAATGTTAATTTGATTTAACAATTATTTTTTTTACTGAACAAACATTTATTTACTGTAAGTAAATGTTTAGTTGACAGTATTGAACTAAATATTTATTAAAATTGACCATATTTTTTTCTCAGTACACAGAATAATAATTTTGAATTATCTGATAGATAGACTATATTGACTGGTTGTAATGTATACAAAGATAGTTGTAATGTATGCAAACAATCATGAAATATCGATATTATATTTTTTTAGATATGATAATAAAATCGTTAAAAAATCATAGATAAGACCTAATAAAGACAAGATAAATTGCGCGTCCCTCAAGCTAGTTTAAAATGCAATCGCTTGAATTAAATACGTCGACGGTTTAGCTCTATCGTAAAGCGCATTTTATCTGGCGCTTCTGCGAAGCAGCTCTCAAAGCCTATTTCGAGCGGTTTGCTCGAGGGTTTGTTTGAATCCGTCCGGTCTGCTTCTCGTCAATTCTAGAAGGAATTCTCGTATTCGAGGCTCGCGAGAATGCAATCTTCATCACGGAACTTTCATTTCCCAGGACCGATTCTGACGCTTCTGCGGATATCGCAATTGTTTGCTTCTATTCTCGACATGGAAATCAGAATTTATGCGAAGTGTTGTCCAGATTTTTCTTGAAACTACCTGGAAGAATGAGAAGCGAAAGAAAAACGAGCTTAAAGGAGAGTTTGAAGAAATCGCGTTCTGCAAACTTCTCACTTATTATAATTCTACAAGTCTTTAATTGCCATTAATAACATAGGAATATTTCGAGTCATTTATATTTCAACCTTTAAAGCAATATCTGAAATATAAATATATGCATGAAGCTATGTTTATCTTGAATTAATATTTGATGAATCATAATTAAATTATTAATAGGATGAATATTACTTGACCTAAATGCATCTGGTTGTATATTTGGTTACGTGATTTATTCTTTTATGAACAATATCTGTATAATAGTACGGTTTATTGATAAAGAACACTGATCTGTATGCACATAATTCGCTGGTTACAGGTCGCAACGAGCTGATCGCCCGTTATATCAAATTGAGGACCGGTAAGACGAGAACGCGAAAACAAGTATCCTCGCACATACAGGTTCTCGCGAGAAGAAAACTTCGGGAAATACAGGCAAAACTCAAAGTGGTGAGTATATATTTTATCTCCTAGTCGTGCGCTTTTATTTTTACATCTCTATCGTTGGTTTTTTTTTTAACCTTTTTCAATCACACCGAGCCTACCCATCGACGTTGTGCGTCTCGATCGCGTTTCTTGCCTCTTTCGTGGAGGGACAACCAACAAATTCATTCGAAATAATATAAATTTTGTTTATTTGTATAAATACGACGTATTGTGACTACTAAAATAAACTGCAATAGCGGTTTAACATGACACATTATTATAATAATGAAATGCGGAATAAACACGATTGTACGATTATTCATTTAACAATATCGCAATACTTGATGACACGCCGTGTCATTTGATAATATATTGAATAAAATGTTGCGCGTGTCGTAAACGCGATACTTGGCACGTGGAATTGATATTTGAATCTCATGTGCGGTGAATTTTTATTTCTCTTTGAATTGTGTAGCTGATATATTGAAAATTCGATAGTCAAATTTGTTGAAACAAAATGATAATTGCTTAATTGTGTATTTTTCAAATTTTATTTTTTATATTAATTAAATAATGTATAATTTTGTAAGTATCATCTTTTATATTATTAATTAATTATTAATTTATTATACAATGGTGTCGATATAAAAATATTCTTTCCCGTAATGTGCATTATTTCTTCCCTTTTTGTTTTAATAAATTTTAATACAATTAATAATACGTGGATTTTCTCGGTACGAATTAAAATTCTGCATGAAAAAGATGTCTTTACTAAACGACATTTTTTTATAAACAATCGAATGCTCGATCGAAACGTTCAGCGTTGAGATAATCAGAATTCTGTTGTATTCGCGTTTTGCACAATGTTGTCTCGGTGAGTAGTAGTGATGATATTAAATCGCGATTGGCGATGTGTGAGCATTAGCGGGCGATGGCCGTTGTGAAATCATTTTCATCGAGAGGGAGAAATACATATATCAAGGGACACACATATCGAGAGAAGCAGTGCGCGGGATAAATCACGCGTAAAAATGAACCTTGCCCGTTTAATCAACAGCTGAATTATTAAAGCGATTCGCGAACAATTGCGTGCCGGTTAATAAATCAAAGCAGGGCGGTACAATCGGTGGTGCCTCCATTTCGCCGATGGGCGGTGAAATAACGGGAGACAGAAGACATGAAAGAGAGAGAAAGACAGAAAGGAGGGGGAGAGGAGAGAGAGAGAGAGAAATAGAGTATTGTTTATACTGGATCGGTCAATATTCGGAATAGAAAAGAGTGGAAAAACAAGCGGAACGTGTAAATTAACCGTGCGATTGCATGCAACACTCCGGCAAAACTCTCGTTCGTAGAAAAAAAACTGCCATTTAATCGACGACGATAAACCGAAATTTTTTTCGGATATTTCGCGCAATTTAGACGTTATTACTAAATAGACGGATGGTGAAATATAATTTATAGCGTTTATACCGCTCTTCTTTTACTATCCCCAAGAATTAATTGATAGATATAATTAATTATTGCGTAAATGTATTACTTGGTTCTCCGATACTGATATAATTAGCGAAATTCAATGAAAGATTCTGCGATTTGAAGCGGTTGTAATATAACCATAATCTTTTTTCAAAAATAACACTTTCAAAACAAATAGAAGAATATTGATCGTTTTTATTTTTTATTTCAAGTGAATTTTAATCCAGTTTATCTATGTTCAGATTTAGCAAAGACAATTGGTTGCAATAAATGATAATGCTTATCAGCATTCCTTCATAATCTTTTAAATGTAAATTTTTGACACGTTTTCATACATGATACTGTCTTGCATGAGTAATTTTGCGTGTAACGTATTGTATAATATCTTTATTTTTCCGCGTTGTCATTTTTATATTCCATTGTACCTCGGCTCTTAGACTTCCCAAAGAGTTCAGGAAAACGCCGGCGTTTCTCGAGCAATTTTAATTACGCTCGTGCGCTCACGACTTTCGCGTAATAAGATGTCGTCTGTTTCCGCGCGCGCGGTTCCGTGCCACGATGCCATTTATGAAATACTTGCGCGGGTTTCCGTTTTTAAGCACGGTCAGCCGCAGCTGCAGCGACTGCAACTGCAGTGGCCGCATACCGCGAACATTATTCAGGAAAGTAGCAAGCGTGGGAGGGTGGTACGGTCCGCCGTGACGTAATTTTCTGGTTTTCGCGTTTCAGGAAGGGTGAATGCCGCACCACGCCGCGACTTTTGCTTGTTGCTCAGGTGGGGTTGCTATCTCCCTTCCTGCGGCCGCGAACCGTGCGATTTATTCGGTCAGAGAGGAAAAGAATTTCGCGAGCGATGTTCGTGCTTCCCACGCACCGGTACTGTCTTACGTAAATCGTGCTCTTTGCTTCTCTTTCGTATTATATTTTAACAAGATGATATTCATTTAAATTCTTTATCTCATTGAAATGTAACTAAATTGACTAAAATAAGTGAGGATCATAAGCATTGGAGATCTCTACTAGAAAAAATTTTATCGGCCTTTTTTTTTAGAATGTATGAATTTCATAGGATATTTGATATTAATAGATTTATTATGAATAAATTAAGAATAAAAATGGAAATTCCTTTTTTAAATTTTAAGACCGCTTATTTTACTTTCAAAATAATTTATCTACTAATTATTTACACATTTCCACTATAGATAATAGAAATAAAAAACGGACTTTAAGGTCAACTTGAATTTTTTTCTCACTTTATAGTCAATTTTGCAATGAAAACATTTAATTTTTCAATTAAATAATCTATAATTTTTAATTTGAATTTCATCATCTTTTTTTCCGACATATTTATATCATTTTCTTTTATATTAACGATGCATATTTTATTTCATGCGGATTCGATTTAACTTTTATGCTTGTGCATTTTACATGCTCGCGTATCAAACCGATATTACACCAACTATCACAATCTATCGAGATCGTCCGTCGTTTTATCTATTTTGGAAATAATTGCACCAGGCATTACGGCGTAATTAATTGTTGCGGTGTAAACGTACTCCCGATAACGGGGCAGGGGTTGTAGTAGTAGGAGCGGGTTGCGGGAGGGTGCCCAAAAACGGGCGAGCAGCGTTTCAGAATGTCGATAAACATGTCCAACCCCGTTACCCGCCCAATCCTCTGCATTCCTGGCGTGTATTCGAGAAATGAAGGGCGAGAGAGAAGTAGACAGAGAGACAGAGAGAGAGAGAGAGAGAGGGGGGGGGGCGACATGTGGGACGAAGAGTGGAAATTAAAAAAAACGACACGGATTGCACCCTCTCAATTAACCGAATTGATTTTCCGCTGCAAATTCAGCGCGCGCTCCGCACAAACGTGAACAACGGCCCGCACAGCGAAATGGACTTTTCGCGGGTAATCGATGTCATCCAACATTCATAAAAAATTACATTCTATCCGGTGAAATTCGCGCAACCGTTTTGTAAATCGACTTTACGCGCCGGTTAATCTCACCAATCCTGATGTTGCGTCGATTGCATTGCAAGGTATTTCGGATAAAAGTTAAGTGATCTTCTAGAAAAATAATAATGATTTTGGAATGAATTTTGTAACATCATATCGGTTTTGTATAATTCAAGAGAATTAAATATTGTATCCTAGGTTAAGTTGCTACAAGTTTGACAAAAATAAAATAATTAAAAATATATATTATGAAAATTATGATAGGAAGACCCCGAAAATTCTGTAATGAATATGCATTATAACTTGGCCGCATTTCCGAAATCCTTTCTAACTTTAGTTCGCGAAAATTGAGATTATTTCATTTTAATAAAAGAATTATCAATAAAAGTACAGAAATTTTAATAGTGTTTACCGTACATTTCTATTTGCATTATAGTTATTTAATATTTCATTAATTACAAAGAATTGTCTTTACCGGATTTGTCTATTAATTGTCTTGTACATAATAAATTTTATTAGCATGTTTTAATAAATAAAATTAGTTGCAGAAAAAGTTAGTTGCTTTTGTACTAAAATCGTATAGAAGTAGGTTGCTTATATAACGAATAATTGTATTACTTTTTTGTTTTATTAATTTTTCTATCTCACTAATTGTTTAATTTAGTTGAACTATTACCGCCAAGTAAAAAAATTTGTGGTAATTAAATTCATTTAACGTTGGACCTTTTTACTGAAATTTTTGTAAATTTAATTTTAATTTATATGTATTTGCTCAACATCAAACCGTAATCATTATAATATCTCATTTTTAAATTTAAGACAAATGCCTTGCTAGACAACTTTAACTTTTGAACGTTATAAGTTTTAAATTAAAATTTTATTAAAGCAGAGTCCATGTAACTAACTGAGGATTAACATTTTTATTAACTATTTGTAGTTCCACGGTTCTCTCTCACACAATCCGGGGCGAGTTTTTTTTATTTTCAACTATTCCCAAGTTAGGAATACACTATTGATGTATACACATCGACAATTTCATTAAACAAAATTCGCCTGCAAATTGATCGAAAAATTCGGAGGTAATAGGAACAGCGGCGTCGGCTTTTCAGGATACTCACCCTGTGTATTTCGAAGCGAACACGCGAGGGGCGTAAACAACGTCGAGAGCAAAATGTAACCCGTGATTTTCGGTCGCACCGTCGGCTAAATTCTTTATTGCTCGCATCGTTACGCGGGCGGCGCTTCATTCCGGTCGACCGGCACTCGTAGTGACTCCTCCATTACGGATTTATGAACGAAATTGAAAATCCCCGTGCTCTCGTGGGAACGAGGATGAGAAAGAGAGAGAAAGAGCGAGACGAATGGGCGCGGGGATGAATCGGTGTGGGACTGGATGATGGTGGTGGCGGTGGGCATGGCAATTTTCCGAACGTCACGGCAACGAACCACCTCTCGTTCGCCTCGTCAGCGATTTTCGGTCGGGCGCTGATTAAAACGACGGCTTTCCGATAAAAGCGCGCCGAATTCCCGCGAATTTCTGTTGCAACCGGACTCGCCGCCGCTGCTGTTGTTTCTGCAATCAACTGCACTGCGCGATCGCGATCGATTTCATCGCATGCGGTGCGACCCGCGATGAACGAGGGACCGGGGGAAAAAAATATCAGGGGGACGTGGGAGATAGGGAGAAAAAAGGGTCGCTGGTAATCGCGCGTTCGGGAGCGGTAAATTGATTCGCATCATTGAGAATGTTACGAATTTATCCGCTGACTGTTGATTGATATCGCGAGTCCCAAATGTCTCGAATTTTTTGATTTTTCGAGCCACATTGCGTTTGTCCTTCCACGAAGTGAAAAAATAATTATAATTTTTTTTTTTAATGCGCACTACGATTCACAGAAATATTGCGATTCAGAAATATTGAAAAATTGATCAATGTATAAATTTTTGTATTAAACATTTTCACAATTTTGTTTTATTAGGTGTTAAACTTAATTCTTGCCGTTTTTCGTCTCCAAAATTGATTTGTTACGAAGGGAAATACCTTAATCAAAGTATTATTAATAAAGTATTATTAATTAGTAATAAAGTAGAAAATGGAGGAAATTACTTTGATTAAGGTATTCATTTATCTTCCCTTTGAAACAAATCAATTTTGGAGACCAAAAACGGCAGGAATTAAGTTCAACACCTAATAATTGCATACATATACATATTTTATTATTCAGCAGTTTATATTTTTACAAGAAACGTGCATCTGTATTATTTTATAATAATTAAATTTTTTTTTAGCAGTTCAAAGTCGATTTATCTTAATCTTAATCAATTCGTTAAGGTACCAGTAACATTTTTTACTTTAATTCAACGAGTTTCTGCTTTCTTAGAATAATATATGTGTATTCACAGTTCATTTATACAGATGTAGAAAATATAAATTTGTAAAGATACGAATATTAAGAAACTTGGTTTTTGTCGAAATATTTTCAAAAGAGGAATCTATTCTGAGTTAAAAAATTGATGTTTAAAAATCGCTCCTGAGACACATGTTAACGCATTCAGAGAAAAAGATAAACATAGTGGTGACAACTATATAAGTATTCTATGTTTCCTAGTTCTCACCACTATAAAAAATATTTCTTTTTTCTCCGAGTGCGCATCTGTATTAATGTACCAATCTAAAATCTATCTAATTTCGAGTCCTCGTCGTAGTCTAGGGGATCATATATTGATAATGTGATACCATATCGTCTGGCATTGCGTGATAATCGGTCTGGAAATTTGTCAGGATCATGCCGCCAAGGAGAAGGCGCTCCAGACAATGTCAAGCATGTCAAGCGCCCAAATAGTATCAGCTGGAAGCGCGATACACAACAAGATGCCCCTCATGGGCGGGACCCTTGCCCTTCATGCTTCCACCCCTGTCTCCTATCCCGGAGCGGTAAGTCCTGATCTCGGAGAACCCCTTGAGACATTTTTTTTTGTCGGTCTTTCTCTTCAAAACAGCCACGAGCTTTAGGGTGAGACGACTCTATAAAATGCGAATTAATTAAGTTAATCACTGCACTGGTGATTTCGCATGACGAATCGCTTTTAAGTAAAACAAACGGCCTCAATCTCTCTCGCTTTTATAATCGTTGCATTGACTTTTAAATTGTGAATTTCTTCAATCGATTTTTACATATAAAGCGCTGTACTCCTCATTGTTGTCAAAGATCGATTTTACACAAATTCTTAGTGAAACTTTCCAGGCAAATTTTAAAGATAACTTTTAAAATAGTTTATTTTCAAAAATTATATACGGATTTTTTCTTTAAATGGAATCAAATTTTAGGCGATGAAAGAATTTGTACAAACGATAAATGTTGATTGTTTAAATACAAAAGGTAAAATGAAATTTTTGTATGTGACACTAGTGACTGTTATACATATAATGTAATTTTAAAACGAAATAACAATCCATTTCCGATTTATATTGATTTATATGATGTTATTCATATAATATCGATAGATTGAAAGCCTCGCAGGAAAAACATAAAATATAGTCTTTGACGAATTTTATTTTTATTATCAGCATTGCCGATTTGGCCTCTTCTTTTGAAGTTTGTGATTGTTTTCAAGCGCTTTGCTCGATAACCGCTAATCCGCCTATCGAAGGCAATGCCCATGGTTTGTCGACTGACCTATAAATTTTTTTTGTGTCTTACAAGAGTTTGAGATAATACCGTGTAATTAAAATGTCATACCAAAGATATTACGAATGGCACTAACTTAACAACATTGCACTTAAAGACAATGTGCATTCACAATTAATAAATCGTTTGATCTCAGTAAAAATATTTAACCTTAACATTTGCACACAATGTAATATTAATTTAAATTATAATATATTATATTATAATTTAAATTTATGTGACCATTGTTAAAAATATATCGAAGATACGTTTGACGTTGAAAGAAAATGATATATCTGCGAACAATGACAATTCAAAATTGAAAAAAATTGCTTTCGTATCTAAGATTGACTTAACTGTGTTGCTTCTATGCTGAAAAGAGTCTGTAATAGCTATCAAATGTTAAGTGAAATAATGCCAATCAAACGTTCGGCTAATATAACCAAAAATAATTTTACTTTCCTAAATATTCAATAAGTATTACCAAACATAATAATATAACCAACTGTTTGATAATTCTTTTATTAAATATTTAAGAAAGTAATATTATTATATTAACCGAACATTTAATTGGCATTATTTCATTCAACATTTGGCAACTATTATCAGGTTTTTTTCTGTGTATCCTGCGTTTTATACAAAAAAGAAAAGAGGGAAAATAATATTAACTAATTAGAAGCGGTGAATAGTGTTCCCTTTGTTTCCTTAACTAGGTTTTCTGCTTTTTTTGCTGTTATGTTTTGTTCTTTTGTGCTCTTTTTCGCATCTAATTATAAAACAAGAATGAGGAAAATAGCAAGAGAAAGCTGTTTCCGTGATCAATCGTGTACTCTCTTTTCTTCATGGCGCGAAAGCTTTTGCGTTGAAAACTAACCATCCCTCGCAAAAGTGACATCTCCCCTGGCTCTCTGCTGCTGCGCTGCCCCTGGGGGCCCTTGTTGTGTATTGTTGAATTTGTCCATCGCTCTAATCTTGTACATATGTATTCCTAGGCATTACCTATATACGACACGTATACATACAAATTAAGTGTGTATGCGTTACATTTGACATATCTGCATAATAAAAAAATGTTCGTTGTGGCTTATCAAACTGTCTTTCTTTCTCTTTACATAATAATACGATCATTAGCTTTTTGTTGTTATTGTCATTGTTGTTCTCTTTTACTTGTGTTTATTCATTGTTTCCTATCGCTCATTCCTCGCCCGACGGCTCGATGGCTTTTACGGAAACTTTTTTTTACTGAAATAGTTGTAATATTATATAAAGATTTATGTAAATACGATCGATTGTTCGGAAAGATTTTGAAAATGCAGGTTAAAAATTTTGTAAAAATTTTTCCATAGTTTAAGAGAAACGGATCTATTCCTTTTTTTTTTGCTTAAAACTATCAACTTTCAATTTATTTCCTTTGTATTTACTAGTTATACGATTTTAATAAAATTGTGTTGTTACGCAAATTTGACTATTATTTGACTATTCGGTAACTAAAGCATCAATTATTCATTAAATAGCAACAAATTAGTCATTTAGTTATTAATAAACATCAGGCGAGTGGAAATCGACTAATCATTAATTGTTCATGTGAGAGTATTACCATTAGATACAAATTCGTGCTATACTTTCAGCAATTTTGGCAGCCAGGCCTGCAACCAGGAACGTCCCAGGATGTCAAACCCTTCCCTCAGCCTGCCTACACCGGAAAACCTGCGACAGCAGTCTCGAGCGGTGATTTGGTCCAAGCGCAGCCTGCACCACCATGGGAAGGACGTGCTATCGCGACTCACAAGCTCAGGCTTGTTGAGTTTTCGGCCTACATGGAACAACAAAGAGAACAGGAGATTGTAAGCAGCATCGTAATTTATTAATTGAGAAGATTTCAAGATAGTCTAAACGTATATTGCTTTTTTACAAAAAATTCTGCAAAAGTGTCGTATATCTTTGAGAAATTTTTTTCAAGGATAAAATCTAGTATGTTTATATTTTATTGATGTCTGATAAAAAAAATGTGAAAAATTCTCCAAAACATAACTTAAATATATCTTAAGTACTTATAATATAAATGTATGATATTTAAAGCATTATTATATAGATAATAATTTTTTACTTAATCTCAAATAGTAAGTAGAAATTAAAAATTGTCGCATTAATATAATCGAAAGTGCTAATTATTGATTATATCGATATAGCTTGATAATCACGAAAGATTTTAACATGGCAAAAATAATATTGTAAATATCGTGTTTAAATAATCGGTTATTAATGATAAGGCTGATTCATAGACAGCAAAAAACGGAAAAATTGATAGCACATCCAAAGATTAATTTTCTCAGATAAATGAAGATAATATATAATAATTGAAGTACGTTCATGAATATTCTTTTACATATGTGAATTTCTTTTTTTAGTACCACAAACACCTGTTCGTCCATATAGGAGGTTCCGCGACATACGCCGATCCGCTATTGGAAGCGGTCGATGTTAAACAGATATATGACAAATTCCCGGAAAAGAAGGGCGGTCTTAAAGAACTTTACGATAAAGGACCGCAAGCAGCTTTCTTCCTCGTTAAGTTTTGGGCTGATCTCAATAGTAACATCCAAGACGAAAGTGGAGTATTTTACGGCGTCACGAGCCAGTGAGTAACGTCAACTTCTTGGTTACTTAACTCTAGTTTG